>NC_069501.1:924576099-924873599 GCF_027579735.1 Bombina bombina | reverse complement strand
AAGGTAGGAAAAATCTGATTGGCTGATTGAATCAGCCAATCAGATTCAAGTTCAATCCGATTGGCTGATCCAATCAGCCAATCAGATTGAGCTTGCATTCTATTGGCTGATCGGAACAGCCAATAGAATGCAAGCATAATTTGATTTGCTGATTGGATCAGCCAATCGGATTGAACTTGAATCTGATTGGCTGATTCAATCAGCCAATCAGATTTTTCCTACCTTAATTCCGATTGGCTGATAGAATCCTATCAGCCAATCGGAATTGAAGGGACGCCATCTTGGATGACGTCCCTTAAAGGAGCCTTCATTCGTCGGTAGTCCGTCGGTAAAGAAGGATGTTCCGTGTCGGCGGGATGAAGATTGAAGACCCCGCTTGGAAGATGACATCGCCCGGATAGAAGACTTCTTCAGTGCCTCTTGGAAGATGACATCACCCGGATGGAAGACTTCTTCAGCGCCGACTGGAGGATCACTTCATCGGATGGAAGATTTCTTCAGCGCCCCTTGGATGATAACTTCTGCCGCTCCGGGTCTCCTCTTCAGTTCCATCGCTGCTCGGCTGAGTGAAGATGACTAAAGGTAGGATGATCTTAAGGGGATTAGTGTTAGGTTATTTTAAGGGGGGTTTGGGTTAGATTAGGGGTATGTGGGTGGTGGGTTTTAATGTTGGGGGGGTTGTATTTTTCCTTTTACAGGCAAAAGAGCTGAATTCTTTGGGGCATGCCCCCACAAAAGGCCCTTTTTAAGGGCTGGTAAGGTAAAAGAGCTTTGAACTTTTGTAATTTAGAATAGGGTAGGGCATTTTTTTATTTTGGGGGGCTTTGTTATTTTATTAGGGGGCTTAGATTAGGTGTAATTAGCTTAAAATTGTTGTAATATTTTTAAAATGTTTGTAACTTATTTTTTTTATTTTTTGTAACTTAGCTTTTTTTTTGTACTTTAGTTAGTTTATTTCATTGTATTTAATTGTAGTTATTTGTAGTTAATTTATTTAATTAATTTAATGATAGTGTAGTGTTAGGTTTAATTGTAACTTAGGTTAGGATTTATTTTACAGGTAATTTTGTATTTCTTTTAGCTAGGTAGTTATTAAATAGTTAATAACTATTTAATAACTATTCTAACTAGCTAAAATAAATACAAAGTTACCTGTAAAATAAATATAAATCCTAAAATAGCTACAATGTAATTATTAATTACATTGTAGCTATCTTAGGGTTTATTTTACAGGTAAGTATTTAGTTTTAAATAGGAATAATTTATTAAAGTATAGTGTAGTGTTAGGTGTAATTGTAATTTAGGTTAGTTTTTATTTCACAGGTAAATTTCTCTTTATTTTAGCTAGGTAAGCTATTAAATAGTTAATAACTATTTAATAGCTATTGTACCTAGTTAAAATAAATTGAAAGTTACCTGTAAAATAAAAATAAACCCTAACGGCTAGATTTGGAGTTTGGCGGTAGATGGGTTGTTAACGCTACGCGTGGTTTATGTCTAACGGCATTGTTTGACTCCGGTATTTAGAGTTCCAACAATACCTTCTAACGATACTCCTAACGCGTGTATTTCACACGCGGAATCATGCCCGCGTTAGACAGTCTCCCATAGAGATCAATGGAAATGCAAACAAACACGCTTTTTTCATCTAACACTCGATCTCGCGAGAAATACGCACAGCTCGGTCATATGACGCATACCACATCAGGCACAACAATAACACGCCGCAAATGTCACAACAACAATCACTAAACAAAGCACAGAAGCATTACACATTCACAAGCGGGGGGAATTTTATTTAAATAAAATACAGGGAATACGCATATACTTTAAGATGCGGAAATACGCAAAATAACAACAAGAAAAATAAAAAAAATACATACACTAGCAAAATAATCGCATTCAATATCACTATATATTAGGACAAACATACATATACAACACTTCACTAATACCACACCATCGCAAATTCACATTTAAACATAATACTATTGGTCAATGTTATAGAAAACGAGCACTATGACATCATCGCATTCTACACATTCCACAAATACTAACTCAAAATGAGCATGCGCAAATTCACACACCTAATACACATTGCACAAATACTAATTGCTAATAAAGCACACATGAACACAATTTACAACGCAAATCGGTACATCATTACAAATTTACACAGGGTATATAAGCACCACACAAGCATGGCTTCTTTGACTGTGTTGCTGGTGGGTCTTTGGAGATTGGAGGTTTAAGATTAGAGAGTTTGCGCATTATTGTGAATGAGTTAGTGTTAGTGTGAGAGAGTCAGTTGTTAGTGTTATCGTGAGTGAGTGAGTGAGTGAGTGGGAGTTAGTGGTAGTGGGAGAGAGTCAGTTAGTGGTAGTGGGAGTTAGTGAGAGTTAGTGGTAGTGTGATAGAGTCAGTTAGTGGGAGTTAGTGAGAGTTAGTGGTAGTGTGAGTTAGTGAGAATTAGTAGTAGTGTGAGTTAGTGAGAATTAGTAGTAGTGTGAGTTAGTGAGAATTAGTAGTAGTGTGAGTTAGTGAGAATTAGTAGTAGTGTGAGTTAGCGAGCGAGTGCTTTTTCTGTACACTTAACACATTTACACGCAAACACATTCAATACATACATACACTTATCAATAACACTACATACACTCCATACCCCATACCCTCTCATACTACACTCCATACCCCATTCCCTGTAGTCCCATTCCCTGTAATCCCATTTACTCTTATCCCATACCCCATACCATACCCATCCCCTAGTTACATTTAGTTTACATATCCTCCTTTCTGGCTTCTTCTTCATTTTGTTCATTTAAATACTCCTTACCCTCTTTTATCTATATCCCTTTCACACTTTCAGCACTTTTTTTGGTCTTTGTAGTTCTTTATTTTGACCCCCTTTCATTTGATCACACTCACTTTTGGTTTGCTTAGTTGGGGTTTAGTTTAGGGAAGAGATGGAGGGCAGGCAGGGGAGAGGTAGAGGGGGGAGGAGAGGGAGGGGGAGAGGAACAGGGCAGGAAGGGGAGCAGGAAGGGGGGCAGGAAGCGGGGGTGGAAGCGGTGGGTGGACCCAGCCACTTGGTTCAAGTGGCTGGGCCCAGTGGCGGACAGAGTAGGGCTTCACAGTCCGGGAAACAGAGGGCATCGTCACAGGGGAAGGCCAAGGCGACTAGGGAGGCAAGGTTTTCAATGGAGGAGAAGGAGGCCCTCGTAGAGGCCTATATGGCCAGGTATAGGAGGCTGCAGCATCAGAAGACCACCCCGACTGAGAAGAGGAAGCTCTGGCATGAGATAAGGAATGCAGTCAATGCCATGGGTGGACGGAATAGAGATATGGACTCTATAAAACATCGCTACCGGGACTGCAAGATGGATCTCAAGAAAAAGTTAAGCCTGGAGGCCCGACATGCCGCAGGAACCGGTGGCGGCCCTGCACTGGAAATCGAGTACTGCCGATGGGAGGAAATGTTGCGTCCCAGCATCTCCGAGGTGGATGTAGTGGGTATCGGAGGAATTGATACCGGGAACCTGCCATTCTCATCTGACGGTAAGCTCATTTAAGAATAAATTCACATACGAATGTATTTCAAGGGACACTATACGCAAACCTTTACTTTCATGATTGAGGTAGAGAATACAATTTACAAAAACATTCCAATTTACTTATATTACCTAATTTGATTCATTCTTTAGAAATACTTTAATGAAGAAATAGCCATGCACACGGTGAACCAATCACAGGAGGCAGCTATATTCAGCTACCAATCAGCATCTTCTAAGCATATTTAGATATGCTTTTCAGCAAAGAATATCCAGAGAATGTACATTAGAAAGTTGATTATAATTGTATGCTTCTAAATCATGAAAGATAAAACATTGGGTTTCATGTCCCTTTAAGGATCAGATTAATGCTATAACGTTGTTTACACGCATTCACAATTACTTTGCGGTTACATCAGTAACTAGGCTATAGGTTAGGTGTGCATTTAAACAGACTGAAAATAAACGCTAAAACATTCAGATTGAACAGACATATCACAAACACGGTTTAGAAAATGCGGAAATCGTATTGATTGTTAGATTTCAAAGTGGATTAATGATTCTGCATTTGTAATTGTATCGTAAGCTAAGTCATTTAAAGCTTGATTTGGAAATATGCTAATATATACATTTCTTTATTTTTCAAATATACAGAGTCTGGGGAGGAGGCAGCACAGCAAATACAGCCTCCTCCTTCTCCCCGGGATGAGAGTGGTGGGGAGGAATTTCCACCTCGGAGGGAAGAGGCCCCCCGTGACGAAGAGGGCACGGAAGCAGATGAAGAGGCCCCGGAAGCAGAGGAGGAGGCCGCGGAACCAGAGGCCCCTCAAGGACCCGCACCCCGCCGTGCACGGGTACCCCGCCAAGCACAACAAGAGGAAATAGCGGAGGTGCGGGTTCTACTAGACTACATAGACCAGATGCGTAACTCCCGGATACAAAATATAGAAGGCCGAACTAGAATTCTTGAAGGACAAAACAAAATAATTGAAGGCCAAAACCAAATAATAAACATACTTACTCGAATAGAAGAAGGGCAAAACAGAACCTTTAATCTACACCAAGAGATGTTTAACTTTTTCCGGGAGGCGCATGCTGGTCTGCCTCCTGGTCCGCATCCTGCTGCTGGGCCTCCTGCTGCTGGGCCATCTTCTCCTGCCGGGCCATCTTCTCCTGCCGGGCCATCTCCTCCTGCCGGGCCATCTCTTCCTCCTCACCTTGGTCGTCCCAGTACTCTTCCTTCCACTCTTCCCACAACATATCCAATGAGAACTCGTCGGAGTCGGCAGTTGACCCTCCCAGAGCCTCAGCCCCGTGGGAAGAGGGGAAGGAAGAGGAAGTAAGTATTTTTTTTCATGTTTAATGTTATTTTTATTTAATGTGTAATGGATAGGTACGTAATGATGTGGTTTTCATACACTTGTGGACCACACTCTGTAAATAATCTACTTCTATGGGACCGGGTCCATGGAGGCAGATTGTTTGCAGAGTGTGGGTTATAAGTGTGTGAAAACCACATCACATACCTATCCTTGTTCATGATATTGATTGGTTTCTGTGATGTGATGTCCAAACTGTTTCCCGAATCGCAAACAAAATTACCATTACAATTATCCATGATGGCATATTACTGTTTGAATGCCAATAACACAGCTTAAAGGGACAGTCAAAAAATTATTGATTACAAAGAAAACACTGTATTACGCATTATCAAGTTGGAAACAACAAAACATGGAGAAATACGTGTGACTTATGTGCTTACCCTTGTATCTATGACTATGAAAAATGACCACTTATTTGTTGTTCTGACATAACAACATTTTAGACATCAATGATCAATACATGGTAAATAATATGCTGTATGAGCACAAGGTTTTAGATAAACAAATGCTATCCAAATGCCCTCTAGTGGTCAAATTGCATAATGATTACATGCACTCTTCAAGCTCTAAGAAATGAGCACACGAACCTCATACGTTTAGCTAGCAAATTAAAATAAACACAGACAAATGATTAATTGGTGAGAAACCTTTGATATCATTGAAATTACAAAATTGACTTTTATAATAATGCAAAACATGATTTGTTTTCTAAACTGTCCCTTTAACAAAATTACATATGCTAACATATATTTGCAGATTGTTGGTATATCTACATGTACTTGTTCAAACAATAAATATTGAAAACAGATTTATATTGACGTGTTAAATAAAGTATATTTTCTTAAAGAGACATTATTGTGTTAATTTTTTTTTATAAAGACATTTGTTTTAACAATGAATATGGTTTAAAGTCCTTTTAGGAGTGGGGGTGAAAATATGCTAACAATCATATATTTGGAGATTAACCAATGTGGAACTCATACATGATACAAAAATAAACATTTGCATTAAAGGGACAGTATACTATATTTTTAACACAACTGTATATAATAGACACTACTAGAAACAACAAGATTAACATATACTGATATCAATATTACAAAGCTTTAAACACTTTCAAAGAAAATTGGGTTAGCTCTCTTGAAAATATAGATGAACCCCCATTACAACCATAAAACAAGACAATACCCCATCATTAACATATGAAAAGACCCTTTACACAAACAGGAGAAAGCTGGAGATGGTACTCACATGAAACTTAGAGGCTTGGCGAGGAGTCTGAAAATTACATACATTTTATTTGAACAGAAGCAAAATGAAACGTGTATTTGTTAAACAATGGACTATCTAACTAGAGATAAAATATTTTGATTTATAATGTGAGTGTCTAATGAACCTTTAATAAAATATACGGCGAAATTACATTTAGAAGAAGTCGGCATCATATATTTAGCATATGATAAAGATAAATGCATATTGATTACTTTATTCTAACACAATAGTGCATATTTATGAATTAGATATCTTTAACATTAAACACAACAGTCATTTTTCAGAAAAAGGAACATATTGTTGACAAACATATTAAACAACATGGACTATAGAGATTTGCATTTGCCTCGAAATATCATATGCATGAAAACATTTTGCTTTCGTTCGTTTATTCAACCAGACATCCAGCAAAAGAGAATGTGGAGGTCTTTATCTGCTATGGGTCAACAATGTAACATGATGCAAACCATCAATATTCGCAATGTTTTTAAACTTGTCTTCTCATTCACAAACGTGTTTAACGTGCACAAACAAATATTGCGGGACTACGTAATACAATCAGACGTTTTTTTACCTTTGCATGTGACGTCTTAATTAACATGGCGCTTCCTTGATCACGTAAGAATGCAATCCACATTCTTGATCACGTAAGAACGCAAACAAAAAAAGGCGCATCCTTGATCGCGTAAAAACGCCATCCAATAAAAGGTGCATCCTTGATCGCGTAAAAACGTCAGTCAATACAAGGAATCATTGGACAGCCTGGCAGGTGAAGTCTTAAGCAACATGGCGCATCCGCGATCGCTGAAAAAATGCAGCCAATACAAGGACTCAGTTGACAGCTTGGCATATCACTAAGAAACGTATTTATATTTTTGTAACTAGTATGTGTCTAGATTGCTATCTAGGAATGTCACGAAATCATGAATCATCTTTTCGGATTTGACTGTCCCTTTAACTATAGCTATGGTGTATATCTTTAACATTTAAAATATACACATGAGAAATACATATGCCATTGATGTTTTAAGATATGTTTAGATTGTTTGGGAATAACAATAATGACACATGTATTGATCAAACGTGTCATTTATTCAAGTTGAAATATGGTCAGACTACCTATAGCCATATATGGGAGGAGAAGTATTTTTTAACAATATTTTGAAAAACATATTCCTCATCTAAAATATGCGCATTACACACAGAGATTGATTTGGTTACACTTTTACAATAAGATAGAATAGAAAATGAAATACATGTGCTGTCAACATTACAATAAGATTGTTTATTAATAAGATTATATGTCCTTGTTCATGTAAAAAGGACAAAAACGCTTTAGAAATGGAAATACATTCATTAACAATTGTGCTCACCATCACTTAAAGGGACATGATTTTTATTTTTAAAAAGAGGATACACAGAGACAATACTATTTCAATAAAATGAACACTTTACAGGGATTATATCATTGTATCAATCCTCAGATCATTTGTTAAAGGTGCATCAATTCATGCAGAGTTTATAAATACACACATGGATGTGAAATTTGAAATATACATATATAACAATCTATATATACATATATAAAAAATTACTATGCTAATCATAATCATGCAATGATAAAGCTTTTAGAAAAAAATATAAAGACAAAAATAAAAATTACATTGGAGATGTTAATCTTAAAGTCATTTACAATTGTATTACATATATGATTCAGGAAACACCATTATTTTTGGTAGGTCCCTTTAAGGATCAACAAGATAAATTAGAGATTTCAAGCAATGACATGAATAAGGAGGACAAAGAATCGTGCAATGACATGTCTTTTATTAGTATGTCAGAAAACATCAACAACGTTTATAAATAATCTGGTAAAGATCATGAAAATTGGAGCCATATGACAAGGTAACAGAGTGCATCACAGTCCATGAAGAGAGTTGCCAAGGGCCAGCATAGCCCCATTGGAGACATATGACAAGGTAACAGAGTGCATCACAGTCCATGAAGAGAGTTGCCAAGGGCCAGCATAGCCCCATTGGAGACATATGACAAGGTAACAGAGTGCATCACAGTCCATGAAGAGAGTTGCCAAGGGCCAGCATAGCCCCATTGGAGACATATGACAAGGTAACAGAGTGCATCACAGTCCATGAAGAGAGTTGCCAAGGGCCAGCATAGCCCCATTGGAGACATATGACAAGGTAACAGTGCATCACAGTCCATGAAGAGAGTTGCCAAGGGCCAGCATAGCCCCATTGGAGCCATATGACAAGGTAACAGAGTGCATCACAGTCCATGAAGAGAGTTGCCAAGGGCCAGCATAGCCCCATTGGAGACATATGACAAGGTAACAGAGTGCATCACAGTCCATGAAGAGAGAGAGTTGCCAAGGGCCAGTATAGCCCCATTGGAGACATATGACAAGGTAACAGTGCATCACAGTCCATGAAGAGAGTTGCCAAGGGCCAGCATAGTCCCATTGGAGCCATATGACAAGGTAACAGAGTGCATCACAGTCCATGAAGAGACTTGCCAAGGGCCAGCATAGCCCCATTGGAGACATATGGCAAGGTAACAGAGTGCATCACAATCCATGAAGAGACTTGCCAAGGGCCAGCATAGCCCCATTGGAGACATATGACAAGGTAACAGAGTGCATCACAGTCCATGAAGAGAGTTGCCAAGGGCCAGCATAGCCCCATTGGAGCCATATGACAAGGTAACAGAGTGCATCACAGTCCATGAAGAGACTTGCCAAGGGCCAGCATAGCCCCATTGGAGCCATATGACAAGGTAACAGAGTGCATCACAGTCCATGAAGAGAGTTGCCAAGGGCCAGCATAGCCCCATTGGAGACATATGACAAGGTAACAGAGTGCATCACAGTCCATGAAGAGAGTTGCCAAGGGCCAGCATAGCCCCATTGGAGACATATGACAAGGTAACAGAGTGCATCACAGTCCATGAAGAGAGTGGCCAAGGGCCACCATAGCCCCATTGGAGCCATATGACAAGGTAAAAGAGTGCAACAGGCACAACAATAAACAGAAAAAAGGCCAAATGGCAACCATAAAAAAAAACATAAACATGTGGACGGAGGATTCTTATCTGCGCCCTTGGAGCATCTCCAGATCCTCCACTTACTGGTCATCCTCTTCATCGTCCTGTGCATGTCCAGCTCCAGATTTAGGCCTTGAATTTAATTGCATGATCTGCCTCAGAGTCAAATGCTGAACCTGGAGCTGGGCCTGCATGGTGTCGTTCATCCCTCTCAGGACAGCTGCGTTCCTCAACACGGCCTGCTCTACACGTGCTATACCTTCTAGCATGAGCCATGTTGAGTCACAGCCTAAAATAAAGAATAAATAAAATATTAAGGATAATTACACAACAGAAGAAAAAATAAGCAAAGATACATTGTCATCATAAAGACAAATCATTCTTTACATCAATTTGTTGAAATTTATTATTTACACATTAAATATGTTATTCAGACAGACCGAAATCATTAAAGGGACAGTTTACTCAAACATGTTGTCCCCTTTAATTGGTTAAATACAGCTTGAGTGTATAAAATCTTGTTAAAGGATTTACATTGTACTTACATTAGCAATTTAAATATTTTAATTATACTGTGGTAGGCACATCTATCCTTAAACATTTTGGCGTTGAGGACAAGCTGTGTAAACATAGCAACCTGAAGAAATTACATTCCCACTGGGTTAGACAAGAGATAATGTATCAACATTTGTACATAAATTGTTGGATCCAAGTAGTGGTGATTGGTATATGTTGTGATATCAAATTAAAGGGACACTGAACCTAAATATTTAATTGACTGATTCAGATAGAGAATGACATTACAAATAATAAAAAATTACACATATTCTTTAAATGTTAGAATTCTCTAGCTAGATTTTGAATGCAAGAATGTAGGTTTATAGGGCAGGCCATATTTGTTTATCAACTTTCGTTGTCCCTGCTGATTGATGGATACATTCATCCAACAATAAAGAAATGATGTCCAGATTTATTTTCCATTTAAAATTAATTGTAGCCATTTCTTTGTTTCAATAAAGATAGCAAGAGAATGAAGAATAATTCATAAGAGTAGGAAATTATAAATTTGATTAGCATTGCATGCTCTATTTGAATCACAATGGAAACAATTTGCATTCAGTGTACCTTTAAGTATCTTATAATGTGGATTTTGAATGATACTTACAGCTGTGCCTGGGAAGGACAATCCGACACCCAGGACAATGAAGGTTGAGACAGGGGGGAAGGATGGGATTGGGTTGGGGAGGGATGGGATTGGGTTGGGGATGGATGAGCTGCTGCTCCGGGGTAGGCCGTACAGCTGGGGAGTGGTGAGTTGGGGTCTGGGCAGCTGGGGTAGCTGTACGGGCCAAAATACGGGGAGAGCGGCGAAGGGGGACGAAGTGGCGTTTTTTGGGAGGGACAGGATAGGAAAAATGGGAAGGGCCGGCAGGGGTCTGAGCAGGGGCCTGGGCAGGGGTCTGGGCCTGGGCAGGGGTCTGGGCCTGGGCCTGGGCAGGGGACTGGGCAGGGGTCTGTGACTGGGCAGGGGTCTGTGACTGGGCAGGGGCAGAAAACAGATGACCAGAGGTGGAGGATCCATCTGAAATAAATAATACAAATATATTAACATCTCATACATCATGAAATCAAATCAACGCATTTCAAATTGATTATGTTTTCAATATACTTAGAAGTGTGTTTGAATTTATAAACAATTATGACATGAGGATATGGTATGCATATAGGCACTCAGATGAATATCAATGACTGTCTGTACAATTATAACATTATTATTGTGGTTTGGCCTGGAATATGCATGTGACATAATGATGGCATGAATTAGAAATAAAAAAAATAAAAAATCCAAGCATATTTTCATGCTGCCTGATATAGAAAGGGGGCAGTAGTGTATTTGAACAGACAAATAATATTCCTTTTTAAAGTGCAAAAGCTGTAGACTTTGAATGTCTTCAATAAAATGATTTCCAATAAAGCAACATGTTGGAAACATGATAGATATATTTCACATACCATCAGACTTCAATGGAGCCTCTCCCTCCTCCGTCCCACATGTTAAATCAATCTCTGTAAAACATAACATGTTGTGTACAAGTTAAGATCAGATATTATAACATATGTTACTGTTGCTCAAAGACACACATCAATGTTACATTAAAGATATACACACCCAAAGTTATGATTTACATCATTTTTATGGAGCATAAAAATGACATTAGATTTGTTATTCTCAATGATTCAGATTTTAGATTTATTGTTTGTATTAATTTTAACATCATAAAAGCATAGTACATAGAACATTTAAGATTTCTCATGTGTGTATCACTTGATGACTGTTGTCAAAAATGAACATGGAAACAAACATATGCTATACATCTTCTGAATAACAAAGGTGTAGACTAAGAAAGTTTTAATTATTAATCTTTCAATATTCCTAGAAAATTAATATATAATCAGAGGAGTAAATTATATGTTTGTTTCAAATGTTATGCTTCATCAGAATCATGCTCATAATATTGATTACCAATACACCTTCAATGACATATAAATGAGTCAATGGACTTACCAGAAGACCGCAAAGGCAGCTCTGTGTCAGTGCTGGATTCCTCTGGGCTCCCCACACCAACTCTCTCTATGAATGATATAGATATATATTAGTGAACACATTTGGGATAGCACTAAATCACATCTGTAGCGATTTTTAAGAATAATCAACTTGAAAATGTGAAGAATAGAGCAGTCATTATCCAAAAAAAAGCTTGATTGAATCAAGGGGATTCTGTTAAAAATGATGTATTGAACATATGTTTAATTTCTGACTATATTAGACATCAAACTCATCTCATACGATGCTATTGCATATCTAAATATACCCATTGATCAATGTTCTTAAAAGAATACACACAAACCACATTTTGAATAACAGCTGTTGACAAATATAAACAAAGACATGTGGCACGAGCCATTTGTGCAATGTACAGTAATCTTGTTTAGGACACAACACATATTGATCACAATACCAAACCAAATTGATTAGTACAAATATGTAATCATGGTGCTGTTAGAGTATGCTTATATCTATAAAGTAACTCCAACAGTGAATATGTGAATTATATATCAATATTGTCTAATCCAAAGAATGTAAAGATTAATGAATCTATTGTTTATTAAAGGGACACTGACATGATTTATTTCAATCATTGATTTCACTGTTCAAACTGTTCCAAATGATTTAACATTGACTCCTATTATAATTTGAATGTTGCTACATTTTAATCTTAAAGGCAGATAATCAATATTGGATTCAATAAATATTGTTTGTTGAAGGTATCCACCAATCATCAATAAAAACCCAGGTTGGTCAACCAAAATTGAGCTGCAGATAAACGTACATTCTTGATTTTAAAATACATTTAGCTATAGAATATTTCACATATGATTATAGTATTATATTTAAATGTTGATTAATATTGCATGCTCTATCTGAATGACAACATTAATAATTTTAGCTCAGTGTCCCTTTAATATAAAAAATATATTGATTTGACAATGTTGGTGTTAATGAATTCTCTACTCCATATGTTGATGTAATGAATGGGATTGAGCATGGAATTCCAATCTAATATGTTATTTAAGGATATCCTAAGAATTATTTAATTTTCATCTATTAAAGTGACATGAAGCTCTAAATGTGTAATTGTATACTTTTTGAAACTATGTACTACTGTTATCTGAACACATGATTTTAACTTTTGTCAAAATGCCAATTTATGCATAAAAAACAGCCGGATAATACAAGTAATGCATTGTTTAACCTAAACCAAAATCCATTTTTTTTTTGAAGAACTAAAACAATAGACTGAACCAATGTAGCTCATAAAATGTTTAAACAAAACAATAAAATAACGTTTAAAAATCAGTCTATGTAAAATTTAGTTGGCATGTCCCTTAAATGACGTGATCAATTTCAAAAATGGAATCTATATTTTTAAAATCAAAACATATGCAAAAGTGTGTGTATTTTTTAAAAATGTATACAAATAAGATTAAGCAATACACAAGGGAAGAATATAAATTGGACATTCAAAGAATCTTACATTAAAATTAAGACATCCAGAATAGATGGGATATCTTAAATTCCAAACAAAATCAGAGTAGTCTTACAATGTAATCCTACATTTTTGTTTTATTTATTCTTATTTGCAAATATTTAAAAAATCAATTTTGCAGATACATATAAATATTGAACAATGTGGATTTAGTATGTAATGTTCTGTCCATGTTTCTAAGACAAATGTCAATTAAAATGAGACATACCATACTGTGACAAGCCCTGGCTTGAGGATCCAGCACCAACATCCAGATCTGTAATATATTAAATGAGGATTGGATATCATTAATACAAATCATGCCATGTTTAAAATCTTTACATTATTAGCAAATCAATTAAAAACTATTAATCCTTTGGTAGTCCCATGAGTTAATTGTTTCCTCAGTTAAATTCCTGATAAATATATCCTGTACTCTTATTTTCAATCAGTTGTGTTGTTTACTGTAGCTTTAATAATTTTTTTGTGTTATTTCATTCTCATCAATTGATGGGCATATGTTATAATTTATTTTGATTCTGCTTTTTCTTTTTTTTATTATGTATAATATTGAAAATAAGAATACTGTATTCTTCACATATATAATAATTCACATTTCATTTTGACCAACATGTGTCAAGCAATGCCACTTACAGCAAACCCATGTTAACGTGTATGCGCAATTCCATTTTCGCGATCATTGTGCAATGATTCCAAGCGGAATTACGCATCCGTCATTTGACCAACATGTATAAAGCAATGCCACTTACAGCAAACCCATGTTAACGTGTATGCGCAATTCAATTTTCGCGATCATTGCGCAATGATTCCAAGCAGAATTACGCATCCGTCATTTGACCAACATGTATAAAGCAATGCCACTTACAGCAAACCCATGTTAACGTGTATGCGCAATTCCATTTTTGCGATCATTGCGCAATGATTCCAAGCGGAATTACGCATCCGTCATTTGACCAACATGTATAAAGCAATGCCACTTACAGCAAACCCATGTTAACGTGTATGTGCAATTCCATTTTCGCGATCATTGCGCAATGATTCCAAGCGGAATTACGCATCCGTCATTTGACCAACATGTATAAAGCAATGCCACTTACAGCAAACCCATGTTAAGGTGTATGCGCAATTCAATTTTCGCTCTGTGACGCATATTCTGTAGAGCGCAAGAAACATCATTCCTATTTCATGTGTCACTAATCGAAAATCAGATCTCTAAACATCATATGTAGTGTATGTTGTGAGATCTGTATAGGTTTAGTATCTGACTATATACACATTTTCTAAAATTCAAATCCAATATTAAGTTATTATATGAAGTTGGATAGTTACCTGGTTCAGATTCTCTTTCATCTCCTCCCAGGCCACCGGACGGAGAAGCAGCTGCCCTGGCCCCCGCGTCAGGACTTTCAGATCCCGCAGCTGGGAGGGAAGAAGAGGAGGCCGAGGATGGCGAGGATCTAAATCTTTTGGGGACCCGGAGATTGAGGAGCTCGCATAAAGTCACCTCATAAGGGAGTAGGTATAGTTTCTGCGGGGCCTTTCTTTGGCCCCCTCTTTTACGGGCTTGTACCCAGTCCCTTATGAGGTTGACTTTTTTTGTCAAGCGCAACCTCATATCTCCGAATCTCCTCATGATTTGATCCTGGCTCCTCTGGACGTCACACACCAATTGAACCGCATTGGTGATAGACTCCCAGAGGGCCTTCTTAACAGGTGCATCTGTCGACCTCCTCTTGTTCCCAAACAGCTGGGGATAAAAGTCCTTGACTGCGTGGACCAGTGCAGCGCTCTCCTGCTTGGTGAACCTGGGAAGTGACATGCCTGCTGGGTTGTAGAATATATTTGGGTATATGATATATACTGCCTGCAGGCATTAGAGAACTGACAAAGATGGCAACGTGTAATGGACTTTTATATGGTGAAGTAAACATGAGATGCACCATGGGACAAGTTATCTGTACATCTGATTGGATAAAAGTTTGAAATATTGTTAGAATGTCTGTGAGACCATCCTGAATCAAGTTGTGTTTGTGTGATGAACTCTGATTGGCCATTCCTTAATGTTTCATATCTTAGTAACTTCCTTACACATACCTCCTGGTGGTGCTGTTACTTCATTTTTCATGTAGACTTATTTGTAACTCATGGGCCTGTCATGCGGATATGTGTGACGCAGATTTAATATCCGTGATCCGTTAAATATTAATGTTTAAATTCTCTTTAAAATCTAATACTGTCACATTATTAAATGTTGTTTACATTTTTCGGTTTAATAACGGTCTGTTTCTTTAATACAAATACACACTTAACCTTGTATGTCTTTATTGTTCATAAAATCAATTTGTTGACTTATTGTGAAGTATTGACATTGCTCTATTAAATGTATTTTATAATGCACATTGATTGTGTGCTATTGCGTGACATTAGACTCTAATGTTTAAAGATGCAAATCTGTTGTTTCAAGATCCGTTTCCCACGCAATATTTCTGAATGTTCAAATTCAGGTTATAATGTCAGTAACTTGGATAATCTGTTTATAAATGTTAAAATACAGGTTTGTTTGTTATTAGTAAATAAACCTCGAGCTTGTATTTGTCTGAACTGCTCATATATGTTATTGTGCAATGGCGTCTTTATTTTTAAATAGACATTACAAACAAACAATTGTATCAAATGATCTGTAGAGATAGAAAATTGTTTAGACTTTAAAATGTAACTCAATTTATCTTAGTATTTAGATATCCTCAACAGAAGAAATTTAAATGCACATGGTTGAGCCAATCACATAAGGCATCTCTGTGCATCCACCAATCTTCATCTACTGAGCCTATCTCGATATGCTTTTCAAGCAAAGTATGTCAAGATAAGAAGAGAAGTAAATACACTCTTTAAATCTCTTAAAGGGACACTGTCCAAACAAATTTAGCGTTCGTGATTCAGATTGAGCATGAAATGTTAAGCAACTTTATAATTTAATCCGATTCTCAAATGTTAATAATTATCTTGTTATCTTTCTTTGCAAATCAATAATGATATTTTAGATTACGGACAATTTTGGCAAAAAACCTGGGTTGTCCTTGATGATTGTTGGATCAATTAATCCAACCAAAAAAAACAAGTTCTGTCCAGAGTACTGAAGCAAATAAATTATTTATTTAATGCCTTATTTGTAAAGTAATGATAGCAACATCACGAGGAACATTGATAATATGAGAAAATTTTTAAAGTTGCTTAAAATAGAATACTCATTCAGAATGTATAAATCATTAATGTTTTAACTGTCTCCCTTTAAGTATATTTTGAGTTCATGTCCCTTTAAAGAGACATTTCACAATAATGCTTGAAAAATCATAAACCTAGGCACCTTCCTTTTGCTAAATTAGTATAACATATGAGTAAAGCATATTTAGATTAACTTCTGGATTGTTTTACACACTGACTGAAATATATATTGTAATGGATGTATTTCGCAGTCTTCAGCTTAGAGGGACATTAAGCTATATGTTATGTATGCATTTTAGATAAGATTATAATATTTGAACAACTTAATATGTTTTGGTATTCAATCATTAGATTGTAATTATATATATTCTTGGATTAAATACATATCTACATAGGCTATTTTGATGATGATTGTTGGTTGCACATAGATTCCTTATGTAATTGACTAAGATATGTGCATTGATGTATATTTTTCGAAGTATATTTAAAGACTGAATGTAATTCTATAGTACTTTCTAAATATGTTTAAATTCTTTTATGATTTTTTAAAAATCAAGACACAATATACTTTGTGAATGTCCCTTTAAGGACCAAAACATTTTGAATGTTGATTTAACATTGTCAAAAGAAACTAAAGGGGAATGAAAATTATATATAGATATGTGATGTCTAACCCAAGAGGTAAGATTTTCAAAACTACATAATATTAATAACTATAGTTAAATGTCCCTTTAAATGACTCCATTAGAAAATAAAATCTATTAACATGGCATCCAATAACTAGCTTGTGAAAAATATGAAGTTAAATGACCTTCCATTTATAAATATAAAAATTTATACATTTAATAAAATAATGTTTTGAGATACCTAAGGAAGATACAAGATCTTATAAAATTAATTTTACATTCAACAACACTGTCAATTTAATGTAAGTGAACCACTTCCCCTTCTTAAAAGTGAAACGAAATAATTTATGTAAAATTTTGACTACATATCCGAAATTATTTTAACATCTAAGAATTTAAAAAGAAAAGCATTGATGGATCTCACTCCCCAATTAATTTAAAAACGATAGTTTAATTTAATATTCTCAGAATCATTGGATTTTCTAAAATTAATGCATTATTTGATCTTATGCATGTGCTTGTCAAATAGACAACTACCAGTCATGGGATTCAAATTGTTTTTTATTGACAGATTATATGGATATTTATTATAATCTGTTCAAAAGAGTGTATTTAATAATAAAATCTTGATTATTACCATTTAAAAAATAAAAAGTTTTTGAAACAAAAACAAAAAAATATTCCTGGAAGTCATCAGATGACAATCTGAAATTAAAAAACAAAATTTTACAAAGTTAATACACACGTTGTCAAATATTCATAAAATACATTTACAGTCATCTTGTGTCTATGCTCTAACTTTGTTCAACATTTTATCAAGATATTTATGATTTAAATTTAAAAATAAATAAAATAAAACATACACCATTATATTGTGTAATAAAAATTAAATTTAAATATCAGAATTTCGAATTATACATAATAATGTATATCACATTCCAATAATAAATATATATGTATGCTGAACATAAATGTAATATTTCATGTCCATTCAAATACCTCTATATCAACTATAATATGTATTCCTTTTTCTGATTGTGATCCCTAAATATCTAATTATGAACTGAAATATGATTAATGTATGTAAGCTACTAATATTCAACATTCTTCCTGTGATTCTTAACTAGCATGCATTGGTACACCAACCTGGATAATGCATGGTCTTTGAAAGTCAATTCAGGGGTAAACAGTTGATCTTCAATAGGTGTCTTATTCATCAGTTCATAAAATAGAGGACTGAAATACCATCTAAAAAAGTAAAATCATCTAAGTGTCTGATTGTGATCCCTAAATATCTAATTATGAACTAAATATGACTAATGTATGTAAGCTACTAATATTCAACATTCTTCCTGTGATTCTTAACTAGCATGCATTGGTACACCAACCTGGATAATGCATGGTCTTTGAAAGTCAATTCAGGGGTAAACAGTTGATCTTCAATAGGTGTCTTATTCATCAGTTCATAAAATAGAGGACTGAAATACCATCTAAAAAAGTAAAATCATCTAAGTGTCTGATTGTGATCCCTAAATATCTAATTATGAACAAAATATGACTAATGTATGTAAGCTACTAATATTCAACATTCTTCCTGTGATTCTTAACTAGCATGCATTGGTACACCAACCTGGATAATGCATGGTCTTTGAAAGTCAATTCAGGGGTAAACAGTTGATCTTCAATAGGTGTCTTATTCATCAGTTCATAAAATAGAGGACTGAAATACCATCTAAAAAAGTAAAATCATCTAAGTGTCTGATTGTGATCCCTAAATATCTAATTATGAACTAAATATGACTAATGTATGTAAGCTACTAATATTCAACATTCTTCCTGTGATTCTTAACTAGCATGCATTGGTACACCAACCTGGATAATGCATGGTCTTTGAAAGTCAATTCAGGGGTAAACAGTTGATCTTCAATAGGTGTCTTATTCATCAGTTCATAAAATAGAGGACTGAAATACCATCTAAAAAAGTAAAATCATCTAAGTGTCTGATTGTGATCCCTAAATATCTAATTATGAACTAAATATGACTAATGTATGTAAGCTACTAATATTCAACATTCTTCCTGTGATTCTTAACTAGCATGCATTGGTACACCAACCTGGATAATGCATGGTCTTTGAAAGTCAATTCAGGGGTAAACAGTTGATCTTCAATAGGTGTCTTATTCATCAGTTCATAAAATAGAGGACTGAAATACCATCTAAAAAAGTAAAATCATCTAAGTGTCTGATTGTGATCCCTAAATATCTAATTATGAACTAAATATGACTAATGTATGTAAGCTACTAATATTCAACATTCTTCCTGTGATTCTTAACTAGCATGCATTGGTACACCAACCTGGATAATGCATGGTCTTTGAAAGTCAATTCAGGGGTAAACAGTTGATCTTCAATAGGTGTCTTATTCATCAGTTCATAAAATAGAGGACTGAAATACCATCTAAAAAAGTAAAATCATCTAAGTGTCTGATTGTGATCCCTAAATATCTAATTATGAACTAAATATGACTAATGTATGTAAGCTACTAATATTCAACATTCTTCCTGTGATTCTTAACTAGCATGCATTGGTACACCAACCTGGATAATGCATGGTCTTTGAAAGTCAATTCAGGGGTAAACAGTTGATCTTCAATAGGTGTCTTATTCATCAGTTCATAAAATAGAGGACTGAAATACCATCTAAAAAAGTAAAATCATCTAAGTGTCTGATTGTGATCCCTAAATATCTAATTATGAACTAAATATGACTAATGTATGTAAGCTACTAATATTCAACATTCTTCCTGTGATTCTTAACTAGCATGCATTGGTACACCAACCTGGATAATGCATGGTCTTTGAAAGTCAATTCAGGGGTAAACAGTTGATCTTCAATAGGTGTCTTATTCATCAGTTCATAAAATAGAGGACTGAAATACCATCTAAAAAAGTAAAATCATCTAAGTGTCTGATTGTGATCCCTAAATATCTAATTATGAACTAAATATGACTAATGTATGTAAGCTACTAATATTCAACATTCTTCCTGTGATTCTTAACTAGCATGCATTGGTACACCAACCTGGATAATGCATGGTCTTTGAAAGTCAATTCAGGGGTAAACAGTTGATCTTCAATAGGTGTCTTATTCATCAGTTCATAAAATAGAGGACTGAAATACCATCTAAAAAAGTAAAATCATCTAAGTGTCTGATTGTGATCCCTAAATATCTAATTATGAACTAAATATGACTAATGTATGTAAGCTACTAATATTCAACATTCTTCCTGTGATTCTTAACTAGCATGCATTGGTACACCAACCTGGATAATGCATGGTCTTTGAAAGTCAATTCAGGGGTAAACAGTTGATCTTCAATAGGTGTCTTATTCATCAGTTCATAAAATAGAGGACTGAAATACCATCTAAAAAAGTAAAATCATCTAAGTGTCTGATTGTGATCCCTAAATATCTAATTATGAACTAAATATGACTAATGTATGTAAGCTACTAATATTCAACATTCTTCCTGTGATTCTTAACTAGCATGCATTGGTACACCAACCTGGATAATGCATGGTCTTTGAAAGTCAATTCAGGGGTAAACAGTTGATCTTCAATAGGTGTCTTATTCATCAGTTCATAAAATAGAGGACTGAAATACCATCTAAAAAAGTAAAATCATCTAAGTGTCTGATTGTGATCCCTAAATATCTAATTATGAACTAAATATGACTAATGTATGTAAGCTACTAATATTCAACATTCTTCCTGTGATTCTTAACTAGCATGCATTGGTACACCAACCTGGATAATGCATGGTCTTTGAAAGTCAATTCAGGGGTAAACAGTTGATCTTCAATAGGTGTCTTATTCATCAGTTCATAAAATAGAGGACTGAAATACCATCTAAAAAAGTAAAATCATCTAAGTGTCTGATTGTGATCCCTAAATATCTAATTATGAACTAAATATGACTAATGTATGTAAGCTACTAATATTCAACATTCTTCCTGTGATTCTTAACTAGCATGCATTGGTACACCAACCTGGATAATGCATGGTCTTTGAAAGTCAATTCAGGGGTAAACAGTTGATCTTCAATAGGTGTCTTATTCATCAGTTCATAAAATAGAGGACTGAAATACCATCTAAAAAAGTAAAATCATCTAAGTGTCTGATTGTGATCCCTAAATATCTAATTATGAACTAAATATGACTAATGTATGTAAGCTACTAATATTCAACATTCTTCCTGTGATTCTTAACTAGCATGCATTGGTACACCAACCTAGATAATGCATGGTCTTTGAAAGTCAATTCAGGGGTAAACAGTTGATCTTCAATAGGTGCCTTATTCATCATTTCAAAAATAGAGGACTGTGAAATACCATCTACAAATTAGAAAATAATCTAAGTGTCTCCAATAGGATACCTCCACAGCCTTATTCTATCAAATAGTTGGCACTTAGCATGTGAACATGTCTTTGTATGTTTTTCAAGGTCAGCAGATTGGAAAGATAATGCCAGACATGATCCCATTGGTATACTTCAATTTCATTCTTGGCTTTTTCCACTGTCAGTCTGGGCAATCTTCACTGTCAGGCTTCTAATACTTCCTTTTCAGTCTTTAGATTAAGTCAGCTCCCTAATGGCAGAAAAAGTTTAATAAAAATTACTACAAGTGTGTGAATCAGTTCTGTACCCCTCTACCACCCCCCATTTCAGAATAAATTTCTGTCACTAGCTTACTAAGCGTGTGTAGCATCTTGTGTTATGTTCTATCAAGTGTGAAGATGAGTCATATTGAGCAGAGCGAACCTCTAATGTGTGACATTGAACCATAGTCATGCTAGAGGATAGTTATGCTAGAGGATCCCTTTCTGAGTATTTACATTTTAAGTAATGTGTAAACTAAATACTAGTTTTGAAAATGTATGCCATATGATGTATTTGTGTACAATTCATGCCAGCAACAGTCCATACATTTATACTTACCAGCTGATGTCCTCTTTAAAAACCAGGTGGCAAAGACTCGCTACAGGACCCAATGCCCAGAGCATCACCTATATTAATAAATGAAACCCTTTTTTAGCATTTGATGAACAATCCTAACCTGTTTGCACAATTCTCTACTTGTCATTTCCCTAGAGTTCACATCTATTGACAATACTCCAGTCTAACTTCTATTATTTACCGTCTAAAGTGGCGGTTGATGATGTCTGCTCTGACATTGAGCCCCTCGTTCTGAATTGGCCCCTCTAGAACAGGATCATCCTCCTCATCTCTGAGGAGGTTTCGTTGCGCCTGGACGCCCTGCAGCATCCCAGCCCGCTGTGCAATATTATGCAGGACACTACAGGCTATAACGATCTTTGCCACCTTCTTTGGGTTGTACTGGAGGGCTCCTCCCGACCTGTCCAGGCACCTGAACCTCATCTTCAGGAGCCCGAACATCCGTTCAACCACCGCCCTGGTTCTCTTATGAGCCCTATTGTAGCGCTCCTCAGACACATCAGTCGGGCTACGCAAGGGGGTAAGAAGCCAAGGCCGGCTCATGTACCCAGAATCACCTATAAATTATGAACAGAACATAATTCAAACTGAATCCTCAAAATAGTATGTTGAGTCCAATAAAACATTTTGTACACGATAATCCACTAACAAATGTTTTTTTTTTTAAATAATAATCTAGTTCAATATTATTCTCTATCTTCCCATTTCAGCTGAGAAATGCTACATATGCGTATTTCTCCTAAACCAGACCTTGTGTAAAATTGAAACTAAATGGTTACATTGCATTCTCTATCTGAGCATTTAAGGTAAGACATGCTACATATCTGCATTGAACTAAAACTAGACATTAGCGGAAAGAGACAATGACATGGTTAAATTGCATTAGCTAATATCTTCCCATTTCAGCTAAGACATGCTACATATGCGTATTTCTCCTAAACCAGACCTTGTGTAAAATTGAAACTAAATGGTTACATTGCATTCTCTATCTGAGCATTTAAGGTAAGACATGCTACATATCTGCATTGAACTAAAACTAGACATTAGCGGAAAGAGACAATGACATGGTTAAATTGCATTAGCTAATATCTTCCCATTTCAGCTAAGACATGCTACATATGCATATTTCTCCTAAACCACACCTTGTGTAAAATTGAAACTAAATGGTTACATTGCATTCTCTATCTGAGCATTTAAGGTAAGACATGCTACATATCTGCATTGAACTAAAAGTAGACATTAGCGGAAAGAGACAATGACATGGTTAAATTGCATTAGCTAATATCTTCCCATTTCAGCTAAGACATGCTACATATGCGTATTTCTCCTAAACCAGACCTTGTGTAAAATTGAAACTAAATGGTTACATTGCATTCTCTATCTGAGCATTTAAGGTAAGACATGCTACATATCTGCATTGAACTAAAACTAGACATTAGCGGAAAGAGACAATGACATGGTTAAATTGCATTAGCTAATATCTTCCCATTTCAGCTAAGACATGCTACATATGCGTATTTCTCCTAAACCACACCTTGTGTAAAATTGAAACTAAATGGTTACATTGCATTCTCTATCTGAGCATTTAAGGTAAGACATGCTACATATCTGCATTGAACTAAAACTAGACATTTGCGGAAAAAAACATGACAAGCTCCTCCAAAATTCGCACACACATGCATAATCCTCATCTGTGCGTCACAAACATACTGCACGTTGAGGCTATGAAAATGTTTGCGATTTCTGAAGGGCAAGTCATCAATTGGAGCACGCAGCGCAATGTGGGTACAATCTATGGCTCCCAAGACATTGGGCAATTGAGCAATATCAAAGAATTCCCGCTTCAGGCGCCTCCAATCACCATCATTCTGTGGGAATCCTATGTAGTGCTTACTGATACGTACCATGGCATCCAGAAAGTTATCAAACACCACAGAGAATGTACCTTGAGCCAGGCCATGCATGTACATTTCTCCGGATTGAAAACTCCCGGAGGCCAGGACGTAAAGACAACTTAGCATCTTACTCATGGCGGGAACAGCAGTCCTTATTCTTATACGTGGCTCCAAATGAGGTTTAAGAAGAAGTGTGTGAATCAGTTCTGTACCCCTCTACCACCCCCCATTTCAGAATAAATTTCTGTCACTAGCTTACTAAGCGTGTGTAGCATCTTGTGTTATGTTCTATCAAGTGTGAAGATGAGTCATATTGAGCAGAACGAACCTCTAATGTGTGACATTGAACCATAGTCATGCTAGAGGATAGTTATGCTAGAGGATCCCTTTCTGAGTATTTACATTTTAAGTAATGTGTAAACTAAATACTAGTTTTGAAAATGTATGCCATATGATGTATTTGTGTACAATTCATGCCAGCAACAGTCCATACATTTATACTTACCAGCTGATGTCCTCTTTAAAAACCAGGTGGCAAAGACTCGCTACAGGACCCAATGCCCAGAGCATCACCTATATTAATAAATGAAACCCTTTTTTAGCATTTGATGAACAATCCTAACCTGTTTGCACAATTCTCTACTTGTCATTTCCCTAGAGTTCACATCTATTGACAATACTCCAGTCTAACTTCTATTATTTACCGTCTAAAGTGGCGGTTGATGATGTCTGCTCTGACATTGAGCCCCTCGTCCCGGAATGGCCCCTCTAGAACAGGATCATCCTCCTCATCTCTGAGGAGGTTTTGTTGCGCCTGGACACCCTGCAGCATCCCAGCCCGCTGTGCAATATTATGCAGGACACTACAGGCTATAACGATCTTTGCCACCTTCTTTGGGTTGTACTGGAGGGCTCCTCCCGACCTGTCCAGGCACCTGAACCTAATCTTCAGGAGCCTGAACATCCGTTCAACCACCGCCCTGGTTCTCTTATGAGCCCTATTGTAGCGCTCCTCAGACACATCAGTCGGGCTACGCAAGGGGGTAAGAGGCCAAGGCCGGCTCATGTACCCAGAATCACCTATAAATTATGAACAGAACATAATTCAAACTGAATCCTCAAAATAGTATGTTGAGTCCAATAAAACATTTTGTACACGATAATCCACTAACAAATGTTTTTTTTTTTTAAATAATAATCTAGTTCAATATTATTCTCTATCTTCCCATTTCAGCTGAGACATGCTACATATGCGTATTTCTCCTAAACCAGACCTTGTGTAAAATTGAAACTAAATGGTTACATTGCATTCTCTATCTGAGCATTTAAGGTAAGACATGCTACATATCTGCATTGAACTAAAACTAGACATTAGCGGAAAGAGACAATGACATGGTTAAATCGCATTAGCTAATATCTTCCCATTTCAGCTAAGACATGCTACATATGCGTATTTCTCCTAAACCAGACCTTGTGTAAAATTGAAACTAAATGGTTACATTGCATTCTCTATCTGAGCATTTAAGGTAAGACATGCTACATATCTGCATTGAACTAAAACTAGACATTAGCGGAAAGAGACAATGACATGGTTAAATTGCATTAGCTAATATCTTCCCATTTCAGATAAGACATGCTACATATGCATATTTCTCCTAAACCACACCTTGTGTAAAATTGAAACTAAATGGTTACATTGCATTCTCTATCTGAGCATTTAAGGTAAGACATGCTACATATCTGCATTGAACTAAAACTAGACATTTGCGGAAAAAAAAATACATGGTTAAATTGCATCCTATAGCTGAACATTACGCTAACATTTTAAAACTACAATGGCAATTGTCAAACTAATTAACCATGTTGTGCACAAATACTCATCAACGAGATAACCAGGGGGCATTTGTCTTTCCTCAAACGGTCTCCACAGGGACGACTGAGCGAGGATGCGGGCATCATGACAAGCTCCTCCAAAATTCGCACACACATGCATAATCCTCATCTGTGCGTCACAAACATACTGCACGTTGAGGCTATGAAAATGTTTGCGATTTCTGAAGGGCAAGTCATCAATTGGAGCACGCAGCGCAATGTGGGTACAATCTATGGCTCCCAAGACATTGGGCAATTGAGCAATATCAAAGAATTCCCGCTTCAGGCGCCTCCAATCACCATCATTCTGTGGGAATCCTATGTAGTGCTTACTGATACGTACCATGGCATCCAGAAAGTTATCAAACACCACAGAGAATGTACCTTGAGCCAGGCCATGCATGTACATTTCTCCGGATTGAAAACTCCCGGAGGCCAGGACGTAAAGACAACTTAGCATCTTACTCATGGCGGGAACAGCAGTCCTTATTCTTATACGTGGCTCCAAATGAGGTTTAAGAAGATCGTAAAGGCCAATGAGCTGTTCGCGATTGAGCCGATACTTATCATAAACCTCAAAGTCGCTCATGTTTTCCAAGGTGGGTCTCACCCTGTAGACACGAGGACCTCGAACCACACGACCCCTTCGTCTCAGTCTGAGCCGCCAAGGCTGCCTGATTCGATCAACAGCTAGTTCACCAATAGCAGCACCAGCAGCGTCTACCATGTCATCGTCATCCATCTTTCAAAACAGCGTAACAAGGTATGCACTTGATCTGATGTGGATCACAAGTGATGCATTGGCCATGTTGTTTGTGGGATTTATAGTACAATTAGTCCAATGGTAGTGAGTTTGTAATGATTGCTAATTGTATTCACTTGTTTGTATGTGAGCGGCGCGAATGCTTTCACAGTGGGCGTTTTTTTGTTGTTTGCTGAAATGTTGTTTTCCCACAATGAATCTCAATGTGAAAGTGTCAAATATCACACATACAGTGCATGTTTGTAATGTTTGTTCATATGCGTAATCAATATTTCTTAAACGTGATCTTATAGTAACAAGCACACGTCCAGGCTAACATGAATGAAAGTGCATAGTTGTGTATAATGTGCATCGAATGTGATCGATCAATGTTGCTGCAACATTGTTTGTAAACGATAAAGTAACATCTGCCATCTGTAGTATTGTATACAGTATATATGTGATTGCCGAGCTGTCAATATTGTACGCGTCCCTTTCAAATCGCAATAATAATTCCGAACTTCCCGTCTGCCATCTGTAGTATTGTATATATAAGTGATTGCCGAGCAGTCAATATTGTATGCGTCCCTTTAAAATCGCAATAATAATTCAGAACTTCCCGTCTGCCATCTGTAGTATTGTATATATAAGTGATTGCCGAGCTGTCAATATTGTACGCGTCCCTTTCAAATCGCAATAATAATTCAGAACTTCCCGTCTGCCATCTGTAGTATTGTATATATAAGTGATTGCCGAGCTGTCAATATTGTATGCGTCCCATTAAAATGGCACTAATACTGAAGAACTTCCGGCTGTCATCTGTAGTATTGTATATATAAGTGATTGCCGAGCTGTCAATATTGTACGCGTCCCTTTCAAATCACAATAATAATTCCGAACTTCCCGTCTGCCATCTGTAGTATTGTATATATAAGTGATTGCCGAGCTGTCAATATTGTATGCGTCCCTTTCAAATCGCACTAATGCTGAATAACTTCCGGCTGTCATCTGTAGTATTGTATATATAAGTGATTTCCGAGCTGTCAATATTGTATGCGTCCCATTCAAATCTCAATAATACTGAATAACTTCCGGCTGTCATCTGTAGTATTATATATATAAGTGATTTGCGAGCTGACAATATTTATTAATTGTCCCATTCAAATCGCCCTAATAATGCTATTCCAAACTGTTATTTACGTATATGTTGCATTGTAGTATTGAGTGTTAAAGTTCAGAAAGGGGCGGTACAGTCGTGAATCTGTAATGTGTATGGTTGAATCTTCTAATGACGTCATCATATTATTAACCTGCCTATGTAGTTCTGAAATCCTCATTGTGTTGTTGTATTGTGCTACATTGTTATTGTGTGCTGAATAAAATATAAATGTGTGCTTTGTGGTTGCGTGATGGGTGATGCGTGTTATGTACATGTACGTATATATTGTGATTGTGTCCCACATATGCTGACTTCTATATAGCGGTCTGGCATTGTTGTTCTTTCCCATAAAGTGACATCTGTAATCTGGTGTAATGATGTTTTTCTTGTACGTAATTCCTAATGGTTTCTGGTGATGGAATCATGATGTTAAAAGTACAGTAAAATCCATATGTTCTGTTTTGTGATTCCTAGAGAGAATGTAATGTGTTTTTCCCCCATCATTTGAATGCACATGTATGAGTGTATGGTAAAAGTAATGTATGTGCATCCATGACTGATCATGTGTTAAGCCTATGTAGATATGCAGTCGCTGCAAGCATATGAGTTGAATAAATGAAATGCAATAATAAAGGTAAATGAGAGGTGTTTCCCATTGTGTACTGTTTGTGAATCCTGAAATGTTTTAATTATTTTTGTGTCCGTTTAAATGTGATTTTTTGGATAAAAAAGTTTGTTACAAGTGATGTTGATTTGTAGTTGATGTAATGTAAAAGTATGAAACAATTTAATGCTGTTGTGAATATTCAATAAGTACAATCCATAAGTCCACCATAGGGAAATAGTCATTTCTTGATCTATTTATCATAGCTGGGTCTAACGCAGAAAAGCATGTATTTTCTAGCGCTGGTATTTGGAGTTTTTAGGTCTACGCTATTTGCGTGCGTTAGGGAAATCTGTCTTTCGCGTGCACGAGCACGTCTTCCCCATAGAAGTCAATGGAGGCTCTAAATTTTGGTAAATTTTTTTTTCAAAGACTGGTTTTCCTCGTAAAGTGAGTGACGTCATGAGCTTGTGTGAAAAAGTAACTAAATCGTGTTCATTTAGTAATAAAAAACTTTTTTGTGTATGTAATGTGGTGTATATTGTTTGTATGCATCGATGAGTGTATGTTTGTGATAATATTATTAGTTATATGAAGCTATATGAGTGTGTTTTCCCGTGTGTCAATGTAAGTCAATGGCAAAATGGATTTGTGTTGTTTTTTTTCTAACACCCGAGATCTCGCAACTTTGATCCTTTGTATTTTGATGAAAAATTATTAAATCATAAAAATAAATATAGTGTAGTGTTTGTATGAGTGTAAGTGTAGTTTGTGTAATATTTGTTTTTTGATTCGTGGATGTTTATTTTGTCGGTATATGTTAACTACTGGGTCTGAGCTGTCGGTAGAGATTTGTGCGTTGGGTGATTTTTGAGTGTCGGTAACTGAACTCTAAATACCGGAGTCCGTAAAAAACAAGCGTTAGGAGCCTCTAACGCTGGTTTTTACGGCTAACGCCAAACTCTAAATCTAGGCCTAAGATAGCTACAATATAATTATTATTTATATTGTAGCTATATTAGGGTTTATTTTAAAGGTAAGTATTTAGTTTAAAATAGGATTAATTTAGTTCATAATAGAAATATTATTTAGATTTATTTAATTAATATTTAAGTTAGGGGGGTGTTAGGGTTAGTGTTAGACTTAGGTTTAGGGGTTAATATGTATAGAGTAGCTTGCGGTGGGCTCCGGGAGTAGCGGTTTAGGGGTTAATATGTATAGAGTAGCTTGCGGTGGGCTCCGGGAGTGGCGGTTTAGGGGTTAATATGTATAGAGTAGCTTGCGGTGGGCTCCGGGAGCGGCGGTTTAGGGGGGTAAACACTTTATTTAGTTGCGGCGGTGTAGGGGGGACAGATTAGGGGTGTTTAGACTCGGGGTACATGTTAGGGTGTTAGGTGTAGACAGCTCCCATAGGAATCAATGGGATGTCTGGCAGCAGCGAACTTGTACTTTCGCTATGGTCAGACTCCCATTGATTCCTATGGGATCCGCCGCCTCCAGGGTGGCGGTTTGAAAACCAGGTATGCTGGGCCGTAAAAGTGCCGAGCGTACCTGCTAGTTTTTTGATAACTAGCAAAAGTAGTCAGATAGTGCTGTACTTGTGTGCGGAACATCTGGAGTGACGTAAGAATCGATCTGTGTCGGACTGAGTCCGGCGGATCGAAGTTTACGTCACAAAATTCTACTTTTGCCGGTTTCTAGCCTTTGATAACTAAGGCGAATCAGCCTCGACACAAATACGCTGCGGAATTCCAGCGTATTTGAGGTTGACGGCTTGATAACTAGGCCCCCTTGCGTAAAGGGTTAGGGCTAAAATAAAAGTTGCCTTAAACACTACATAAATACATTAAATTAACAGTTACACTCATATATACACTATCTAATGAAAAATGTTCACATAAATATTAAAAAAATACAATCCAGGCCAAGCGATCACACACTTGGATGGTTAAACTGTGAGCCTGAGCATACATGTGTATTACCAAACGTAATACCAGCTCTACACATATATTATATGCAAATCCTACTCTGTTGTTTTCTGCTATCTGTGCAGGAATTAATAGAGAAGTGTATACTGTTCTATTTTTTTTTTTTTTTTTGTTCGCTTGGGAGTGTGACCCCACACACATTGTATGTTTTTATATCTGGCATTGATCTTTTATGGATAAATACCTAGAACCCTCTAAAATGTCCAACAAAAGTAAATCTGGAGATAAGAGACAGAAAAGCAACCCAGATAGCTCAATTAACCCTCCAACTAAATCTTGGGATACGATATCTGATCATAAAGAAGCTCACTCCATAGTGCAACACTAACCACCTTATTCATGTCCAAAAATAGATAATATACAAAAAGGGCTGGATACCCTGACAGGGGAAGTTTAAACAAATAACTACACACTTTAATGAAGTAGAGGAAAGGGTCTTAGAGTAAGAGGATGTTAATGTTGATGAGAGAGAGTGGGGCGTATCTTTCTGACCTATCAATAAATAAACAACGTAGGTCGGAATATCATACACAAACTGTGTTAGTACTTGGCTTAACCGCAAAACAAACACTGTTGGGCACACTGTTCATTTTATATATGTTTTGAAAAAGTCAGTCCCTCAGGGTATCAAGCTGTTACAGTTCCGTTATACCAATAGTATTTGCTCAAATAATCTCCAGACCAGGCTGGCCTCCAAACCTTCTCCTTGCACGGCTGCTTCTGGTGTATCCGCCAGCCTCAGGGACAGTCACAGCTCTCCAAACATGTGACCGCTCCCAACGCTCACACAGCGTAGCCGCTTAGCAGGATAATCTTACAAAATGGATCAAGCCGTGCTCTCAATCAACTGATTACGAGACAGGGGAGGACGATGATGTAGACAGGTAGCAGGTAATTGAAACAGCATCCAGTAGGAATCGACAAAAAGAAGGGGTGTGTGGCCCAACTCCAATTGGGATAGGATAGAAATCCACAATAGCTCCAAAGTGTAGGTAGAGATGCCGGTAAAGCAAAGCCAATCGGCTCAAAGGGGCAACGGGCTGTCCTGTCTGGTGCAAATCCAAAATGTAACAGAAGGTTCGGACAGTCCGTTGATAAAATCATAAACTTTATTATGCAAACATGCGTTTAAAATGCTAGAACAAGCAGTGTAGACAGAGTAGGTGTATCACCTAAGCTGGCTTACGCGTTTCGGCGTTAGCCATAGTCATGATGTTAATGTTGCACATACCAAGAAAGTAGAGGACACATCAGAATCAGCTGTTACACCAACGCCTGGAAGATCTGGAAAACAGATCACGGCGTAATAATGTACGATTGGTGGGCTTACCTGAATCTGTCAAACCCTCAGAATGGGTATGCTTCATCGACCAGACTTTACCAACTTTGTTAGGTATAGCTGTAGGCACCCTTAGAGGTAGTGTGGAAAGGGCACACAGGGTTGGGCCAGAGAGGCAAAATGCTAGAGAAGACTATCACCCAGACAGGTGATGATTACATTTTTACACTTTCAGGTGAAGCTTCAAGTGTGCCAAACTGTTACTTTTTCAAGATTACTCTGCAGAGTTAATGAGGAAACGTAGGAAATTCTTTGCAATTTGCTTTACCCTGAACAGAAAGGAGAAAAAAGTGTACTTATTATACCCCGCAAGGCTAAAACTGATGACTGCTAATGGCCTCAAATTTTTTGACTCACCTTCAGAGGTTCAAGAATTTCTGAAGGGGACTCAGTCACTGCCAGCCAATGCTCTTAGTGAAGCAATGCTAATTGATCCTGATTGAAAAGTTTTTTTGAAGCTTTTGAAGTGTCTTTACCTTTCTTCTGCATATGTCCTCTCTTTTTCTTTTTGCGTTTTTCAACATTTGCACATTGTTTGGGATTGCTACTAGTGTAGCTACCTATCTCACCGGTAGTTCCCCAGTGTTGAACCCTTTAAAAGCTTATATATGGAGTATTATCTTCACTACAACCTTTAGTACATTTAACCTTGTCCTTACACACCTCTTTCAAATGTTATTGTTGGTTATATTGCCTGTAATAATACTATTGATGTTATTCAATATTGTGAATAAGACCTTGTTCTTATAACTGAAATGCATTTCTCTCCAAGATGTGCTTCAGGAAGCTTATTTATATTGCCAGCTGCCTCATGTTATGCTGCAGCCCTTAGTGGAAGAGGTTACCCTTTTTGGAGTCACTGTACCTGAACCCCTGCATTGTGGCTGTCGGAATTACACCCTACACATATTTTTGTTGTGTCTCATGGGACTAGTAGTGTTTAGCACACATCATATGCCATATTTCAAACCGTTTAAAAAAGTGGATAGAGTTAACTCACCAATGGCACACCTACTAAGCCGCCTGACCACTTTGCAAACCTACCCTTTAACCCACCCTTTGGCTCATTTAGGGAGCTTTTCCTTCCTCATATACTTTCCCCTCTTCAAAACTGGCATTATGTCCAGATTTACCCCTAAATTAGTTTTAGGTATGTGAATAGAGTCCCTGTGCATCTGCAAACTGTTCACTGCATTCTGGTGTTTTTCTCCTCTCCTGTGTAAATCTCTCTTGGTATGTGAATATGTGAATTGAGCATATGATTATAGGCTGTTAAATAAGTCCTGTATTCATTGTAATGTTATTCCCAATGCCTTAATTCTAATGTCTTGTTTATTGCAATGCAATTTTCAATCCTTATCAATACTATTTTTAAATGTATAGCTGTCGTATGTCATAGCTTCAACCTCCTCCAAATTTTACTGTCTGTTTACTTAGCTTATCTCACCCTAACCTGACCAGAATCTAACTTTCCAATTGGCCTTTTAAATTGTCTTTGACTTAGCAATCAACTAATTTAGTAGACATTTTTGAAGATGACATTTTATAAGTGAGGCACTAAGATAAAAAATTATACAAGAATTGAACAAGGATTGGACAAGGAGCAAGGAAAGTACTCTTGTAATTTTGTGTTATAAGTATCTCATTGTTTCCCTTTTTGCAAAATGTTCTAATTCATTGTGTTCCTCTTCGCTACCTCTTGTCTGTATAACAAACTATACCTTTCATGTACTCCTTTTCCCTCACCACCTACTACATTCATCAGCCCATCCCTTTCATCATTACCCCATTTCTGCTCTCATGAACTTCATATATTCTTAAACTCTCTCACTCTCCCCCTGCTCCACATTGCAAAGACACTCTCAATACTGTAAACCTGTATCTCATCTCATGTCACTCTCCCTCGCCCAACGATATATGCCTTGCCTTCAACCCAAACAACAGAACTTTGGTAACCTTATTCAAGTTCCTCTTGTAACTTAAACAAACACCCCCTTCACTTGTGCACTCTGGAACTCTCGCTCTGTGTACAACAAACTCACTTCTATCCACGATCTCTTCATATCCCACTCCCTAAACCTTCTGGCTCTCCCCCTCAGACACAGCTTACTCTGCTGCCCTGTCACATGGGGGTCTAAACTTCAGCCACACACAAGGCCTGGAAACAGGCAAGGAGGTGGTGTAGGTAGTTTACTTTCCTCTTGTTGCACCTTTCAACAAATACAACCCATCTTTTCCCTCACATTTTCTTCCTTTGAAACCCACATGATTAGCCTATTCTCTCCACTCTATCTACGTGTTGCTATTATATATCGCCCCCCTGACTCCTCAACTCAATTTCTCAATCATTTTGCATCCTGGCTACCTTATTTCCTCTCCTGAGACATCCCTGCCCTCATCCTTGGGGATTTCAACCTCCCTGTCGACATTCCCACTGCCCCTGCTGCAAAAAAAAAACTTCTCCAGATCCATTCCTCTTACGGTCTGTCACTATGGTCTGACTCTCCCACTCACAAAGATGGATGCTCCCTTGACCTGATTTTCAGATTTTCAGCTATCGATGTACTCTCTCAAACTTCACAAATTCCCCTTTTCCTCTTTCTGACCATCATCTCCTCACTTGCAATATATCAGCACTTCCTACTGCCCTCCCTCCTTCTAGCCCTCACACCAAATTCCACAGGAGCATTAAGTCACTTGATTGGCAACATCTTTTAAACTCTCTCACACTTTTACTCTCTTCCATCTCCTCATTTTCATGCCCTGGCCAATCTATCTGTCACTATAATTCCACTCTTACAGCAGTCATTGACAATTTGGCAGCTCCTACCATAGCCAAAAAGTAACATGCTTGTCCTCAGCTCTGGCATACTCCTCTGACACGCTACCTATGTAGATGTTCACACACTGCTGAGCGACATTGGAGAAAATCCCATTGTTCAGCTGACTTCCTTCATTACAAGTTCGTCTTAAACTCCTACTATTCTGCCCTTAACCTCTCTAAGCAGGATTACTTATCTACTCTTATCTCTACTATTTCTTCAAACCAAAAACATCTGTTCTCAACTTTTAACACCCTTCTCTTCCCACCCCCACCTTCTATTTCCACTTCTTTCTCAGCTCAAGATTTTGCAAACCACTTCAACAATAAAAAAGATTCCATCATAAATGAAATCATCTCTCAACACACTACCAGTCCCCAACCCCCTCAACCAATCACCAATGTCCATAACCCGGAAAGCCACAGACTCAGCTTTATCGCTCCTGCTACTGAGGCAGAAGTTTCTGCCCTTATATCTTCCTCTCACCTTACTACCTGTCCCCTTGATTCCATCCCCTCACAATTACTGCCCTCCCATCTCAGTGGCAGAGTCCATGGTGGCAGAGATGACATGTCCACCAGGTCTGCATACCAAGTCCTGCGTGGCCATGCAGGCACTATCAAAATCACTGAAGCTCTCTCTTGTTTGATTCTGGCAATCAGACACGGAAGGAGAGGGAATGGTGGAAACACATAAGCCAGGTTGAATGACCAGGGTACTGCTAGAGGATCTATCAGTACTGCCTGAGGATCCCTTGACCTGGATCCGTAACAAGGAAGTTTGGCGTTCTGACGAGACACCATCAGATCCAATTCTGGTGTGCCCCATAGCTGAACCAGTTGAGCAAACACCTCCAGATGGAGCTCCCACTCCCCCGGATGAAAAGTCTGATGACTTTGAAAATCTGCCTCCCAGTTCTCCACCCCTGGGATATAGATCGCTGATAGATGGCAAGAGTGAGTCTCTGCCCATCGGATTATCCTGGAAACTTCTATCATCGCCGAGGAACTCCTTGTTCCCCCTGATGATTGATATAAGCCACAGCCGTGATGTTGTCCGAAACCTGATGAATCTGTCCGAAGCCAGCTGAGGCCACGCCTGAAGCGCATTGGATATTGCTCTTAATTCCAGAATATTTATCGGTAGGAGGGCCTCCTCCTGAGTCCACAAACCCTGTGCTTTCAGGGAATTCCAGACTGCACCCCAGCCCAGTAGGCTGGCGTCCGTCGTCACAATAACCCACGCTGGCCTGCGGAAACACATTCCCCTGGATAGGTGATCCTGTGACAACCACCAAAGAAGAGAGTCTCTGGTCTCTTGATCCAGATATATCTGAGGAGATAAATCTGCATAATCCCCATTCCACTGTTTGAGCATGCATAGTTGCAGTGGTCTGAGATGCAAGCGAGCAAGCGGAACTATGTCCATTGCCGCTACCATAAGTCCGATTACCTCCATACACTGAGCCACTGATGGCCGAGGAATGGAATGAAGAGCTCGGCAGGTGGTTAAAATCTTTGATTTCCTGACCTCCGTCAGAAATATTTTCATGTCCACCGAATCTATCAGAGTTCCCAGGAATGGAACTCTTGTGAGAGGAATAAGAGAACTCTTTTTCACATTCACCTTCCACCCATGAGATCTTAGAAAGGCCAACACTAAGTCCGTGTGAGACTTGGCAAGTTGGAAAGTCAACGTTTGAATTAAGATGTCGTCTAGATAAGGCACCACTGCTATGTCCCTCGGCCTTAGGACCGCCAGAAGGGACCCTAGCACCTTTGTGAAGATTCTTGGCGCCGTGGCCAACCGAAAGGAAGAGCCACAAACTGGTAATGCCTGTCCAGAAAGGCAAACCTGAGGAACTGGTGATGATCTTTGTGGATAGGAATGTGTAGATACGCATCCTTTAGATCCACGGTAGTCATATATTGACCCTCCTGGATCACTGGTAAAATAGTCCGAATGGTCTCCATCTTGAAGGATGGAACGCTTAGGAATTGGTTTAGGATCTTAAGATCTAGAATTGGTCTAAAGGTTCCCTCTTTTTTGGGAACCACAAACAGATTGGAGTAGAAACCTTGCCCCTGTTCTGTTTTCGGAACTGGGCAGATAACTCCCATGGTAAAAAGGTCTTCTACACAGCGTAAGAACACCTCTCTTTTTGTCTGGTTTACAGACAATTGAGAAAGATGGAACCTCCCCCTTGGAGGAGAATCTTTGAAATCTAGGAGATACCCCTGGTTTACAATTTCTATGGCCCAGGAGTCCTGAACGTCTCTTGCCCAGGCCTGAGCAAAGAGAGAAAGTCTTCCCCCTACTTGAACCGGTCCCAAATCGGGGGCTACCCCTTCATGCTGTCTTAGTGGCAGCAGCAGGCTTTTTGGCCTGTTTACCCTTGTTCCAAGCCTGGTTAGGTTTCCAGGTTGGCTTGGATTGAGCAAAGTTCCCCTCTTGCTTTGCAGCAGGGGAAGAGGAAGCGGAACCACCCTTGAAGTTTCGAAAGGAACGAAAATGATTTAGTTTGGTCCTTGTCTTATTTGACTTATCTTAAGGTAGGGCATGACCCTTCCCTCCAGTGATGTCTGAAATGATCTCTTTCAGTGCAGGCCCGAAAAGGGTCTCACCTTTGAAAGGGATGGTCAAAAGCTTAGATTTAGATGACACATCAGCTGACCAGGACTTAAGCCATAACGCTCTTCACGCTAAAATGGCAAAACCTGAATTATTTGCCGCTAACTTAGCAAGATGAAAAGCGACGTCTGTAATAAAAGAATTAGCCAACTTAAGGGCCTTAATTCTGTCCAAAATATCATCTAGTGGGGTCTCCATCTGAAGAGCCTCTTCTAGAGCCTCAAACCAAAAAGCAGCTGCAGTGGTTACTGGAACAATGCACGCTATAGGTTGAAGAAGAAAACCCTGATGAACAAAAATTTTCTTTAGGAGACCCTCTAACTTTTTATCCATAGGATCAATGAAAGCACAACTGTCTTCAATAGGTATAGTTGTTCGCTTAGCCAGAGTAGAAATAGCTCCCTCCACCTTAGGGACCGTCTGTCATGAGTCCTTTATTGGGTCAGAAATGGGGAACATTTTCTTAAAAACAGGAGGGGGAGCGAACGGAATACCTGGTCTATCCCACTCCTTAGTAACAATGTCCGAAATCCTCTTAGGGACCGGAAAAACATCAGTGTAAACAGGAACCTCTAAATATTTGTCCATTTTACACAATTTCTCTGGAATGACAATAGGGTCACAATCATCCAGAGTAGCTAAAACCTCCCTGAGCAATAAACGGAGGTGCTCTAGCTTAAATTTAAATGCCGTCATATCTGAATCTGTCTGAGGGAACATCTTTCCTGAATCAGAAATCTCTCCCTCAGACAGCAAATCCCTCATCCCTACCTCAGAACATTGTGAGGGAATATCGGATACGGCTACTAAAGTGTCAGAAGGCTCAGCATTTGTTCTTAACCCAGAGCTACTGCGCTTCCCTTGCAACCCTGGCAGTTTAGATAAAACCTCTGTGAGGGTAGTATTCATAACTGAAGCCATATCTTGCAAGGTGAAAGAATTAGACGCACTAGAAGTACTTGGCGTCGCTTGTGCGGGCGTAACTGGTTGTGACACTTGGGGAGAACTAGATGGCAAAACCTGATTTACTTCTGTCTGAGAATCATTTAATGCCAAATTCTTATAAGTCAAAATATGCTGTTTGCAATTTATAGACATATCAGTACAATTGGGACACATTCTTAGAGGGGGTTCCATAATGGCTTCTAAAAAATTGAACAATGAGTTTCCTCAGTGACAGACATGTTTAACAGGCTAGTAATGAAGCAAGCAAGCTTGGAAAACACTTTATTTAATGAAAAAAAACACAATTTGCAAAAACGGTACTGTACCTTTAAGAGAAAAAAAGGCATACACAAACTGCAAAACATGTTAAAATTGCTTCAAAAATTCCAAAATTTTAACATTGTACCCACTAAGCTTTAGAAGGATTGCACCACAAGTAAAAAAGCAATAGACCCCCAAATTAAAAAAACGGATTGATAAGTGACTAAAACCGGTTAAAACCAGCTCTGCTGTGGCCCTACCTGCCCTTAGGAAGCGATAATATGGGGTTTAAAGCTTCAATTAGTCCCTCAGAAGACTCTCAGGACCTCAGGAGAAGTTGCTTGCTGCTTGTAAATGTAGGCCCCGCCCACCTCACTCGATGTTGCTGGAGCCTACACAAAAGTAACAAACCCTGCCTGAAAGCCATGTGGGTCATAAACAACCCCAAAGGACCCTCAAGCAAATGTCTCATAAAACAGAAAACGTTACTCCCAGAAACAAAAATGTTTGTCCCAAATTCACATAACTAACTGAGTGCCCACAAAAAATTAACCCTTTATGCAAGCTAGTAAAAACCTCTGATAACACTAGGATTACTGCTTACCCTTCCCCTAATGGGGACACTGTCAGCCTTTCTGACTTAACACAGTCTCTACAGAAAATATGACTGAACATACCTCATTGCTGTATGGCAAGAAACAGTTCCTCACACTGAAGTTTTCCTGTACTCCCAGCTCACGTGGGAACAGCAGTGGACCTTAGTTACAAATGCTAAGATCATCATCCTCCAGGCAGAAATCTTCATCTATGTCCTGCCTGAGAGTAAATAGTACAACACCGGTACTATTTAAAAATAACAAACACTTGATTGAAGATAAAATAAAACAGTTTAACACCTCTTCTCTTTACTCTTCCTGCTCAGAGCCAGCAAAGAGAATGACTGGAGGGTGGAGTTAAGGGGGGAGCTATATAGACAGCTCTGCTGGGGTGCTCTCTTTGCTACTTCCTGTCAGGAAAGACAATATCCCACAAGTTAGGATGAATCCGTGGACTCTGTACATCTTGTAAAAGAAAACTGTGCTCCTTATTTCCCCCCTTCAACCAAAACTCCCACCCCCCCCCCCAACTTTCTTTATCTGTTGATAATAACATAACCCTGCATGCCCGATGTCTTAGGGTCACACTTGACTCCAATCTTTCTTTCACTCCCCACATCCAGTCTTTGGCTGATTCTTTCCGCCTCCACCTCAAAACACCTCCAAAATTCTCCACTTCCTCACACAAGACACAACTAAGACTTTAATCCACTCTCTCATCATTTCCTGTCTTGACTATTGCAACTCTATCCTCTTCAGCCTCCCTAGCTGCCATCTATCTCCCTTACAATCCATAATAAATGCTTCTGCCAGGCTGATCTTCCTTGCAAGTCGCCTCTCATCTGCTGTACCTCTCTGCCAGTCCCTTCACTGGCTTCCTCTAACCTCCAAAATAAAACATAAAATCCTGACTATAACTTTTAAAGCTCTCAATAACACTGCTCCCTATAACTCCAAACTATTTTCAAGTTACTCGCCCTCCCATCCCCTTCACTCTGCTCATGACCTCCTTCTCTCTTACTCTCTTGTCACCTCCTCACATTCCCATCTACAAGACTTCTCCAGACTGGCCCCTATTTAGTGAAACTCTGTACCTCGCTCTACATGACTCTCTCCTAGTTCTTAAACTTTCAAGCACTCGTTAAAGACTCTACTGTTCATGGATGCATATAATTAACACTAACATTTTTCTATCTTAGTCCCTCTTCTTCTTTAGCTATCCCCCTGAACCCCCTTAGCATGTAAGCCTTCAAGTGCAGCTGCTCTATAGATCACCCTCATGAGAGATGATTTACAACAGTGAAACTCTTGGCAGGGCCCTCTATCCCTTTGCCTCCAATAACTGTCACCTTGCATATTAGACCCATGTCTTTAGTACTGCAGAACCTGTTGGCGCTCTAAAAATAACTGATAATAATAATAATAGTTATCCTGCTAGTAACTACCCCATATGGAACCTTTTGCAAGTTCATATGTGGCGCACAAATTTTCCTACAATTCCTCATAATTATGAGCATGAACACATACTCCACTTGGACATACTGATCATTTGTTTATCACTGTTATTGTTATTTGTTAATGTGAATGTTATTTGATTTAAAACACACTGACCATTGGGATTTTGCCACACTTTTTTTTTCCTTGTCACACCCTATTGGATTAATAGTGCTTAGCACACCTTCTTTGTTATGTATAAAATCTTGCTTTAATGTGGATAGAAATGACACCCCAATAAAAGTATACCTACTAAGCCCCCTGGTCATCATGCAGTCCTCTCCCAGGTTTTTTCCCCCTCTCCTCCGTGCTTCACAACTGCAATCACTTTTTTGTTTGTTAGATGGCAACCATTAAGATAGTCACATGGAAAGTGGGTGGGATACACTCCCCAGTGATAAGGAGATCTAGGTACTGACATAGCATTCCTTCAAGAGACTCATATGACATAACACACACAACAAATAAAAATCGGACTGGGTTGGCAGTGTATCATGCTAGTTTGAGTAGGGGCCTAGCCCTTCTCTTTGGCAGGTTAATGACTGCAGACATTCTCAGAACACACAGGGACGTGGAGGGCAGATTCTTCATTGTACAAATCAAACTGGGCACCAGCATATACACTTTATGTAATATTTATGACCCTAATCAGAAAAATACAGCTTTCTGGGATCAGATTATACAAATTTTAGCAACATATCTTGGTACTCACATTTTAATCTCTCATCGAACTCAGTGTGCGAAAGAATGAGAATACCGGGAGATCCCTCTGGGGATAATAGCCCCAAATACAAGGGGAGATTTGAAAAAAAGATCTTTGACAGGCTCTCCTCAGACTTGGGTCTGTATGACATATGGAGATTGCATCATCCGGAGGGTAGGGACTTTTCCTGCCTATCGAAAGCGAAAGCCTCTTTGTCATGTATAGGTTTTTTTTCTTAAGATTCATGATATACTCCTTTCTAACCATGTGCCAGTCCAACTCTTGCTTTGCCCTTGTAAACACCAATCCAATAGGAATATCTTAAATTTTCCTACTTATCTAAGTACGTTGGAAGCTTTTAAAAAAAATATTTTGCAGTCATGAACTGACTTTTACATCAACAACATAGTACATCTCAACAATACCCAATTGTTTTGGGAAACTCACATCATATTGGTAGTGACTGGTAATATTGGTTCATATTAGTTCTGACCGGTAATATTATTTTGTATGTGGCTAACCTATGTCAATGAACCCAGCACAGATACATTGCCCTGCAGAGGCGGCTCGCAACTGCTTATCCGTCCTACTGCTCTTCTCAAACTAGAGAAATGTATGATCACTACATTGCAACTAAAGAAGATTTAGATACCTTTCTGGCACAACAAGCTGCTTTTGGACTTATCAAGATGGCTTCAAAATTCTACCGGTTCAGGATATGCTCTGGTAAGCTGCTTGCCTCCATGGTGAAATTGCGTACAGCAAAAAGGGATGTTGCCTCTCTCTAATATCAGGAGAAACTATACATATCCCCCTCAGAGGTGGATGGTTGTCTTCACAAAGTTCTACTCTATTTTATACACTAAACAGCCAGCACGTTAGATTGATTCTCAGGAATTCTTTTGGGCCTCTTTGCGCCTGCCTCAACCAAATGGACCAGCTAAACTCCCCTATTTCAACAAAAGAACTGAATAGAACAATATTCAAAATGGCTCTAGGAAAGTTGCCCGGTAATGAAGGTCTCCCCATAGAGTTCTATGGCTTACTACAGCCTAATGTTTCTAAAAACCGTATTACCCTATATAACGTTTTTTTTCTAGAGGGGATTCACCCATCCAAAACTTTCATGGCTGCACATATCACATTAATTCCAAAGGCGGGCAAACACCACTCTCTGCCGGAATCCTACCAGCCCATATAGCTGTTAAACTCTGATTATAAGATCTTTTTGGCTATCCTGGCGTACCGTCAAAAAAGTCCTTCTCCCATTACTTCTTCATCCTGACCAAACAGGATTTGTCTATAAAAGAACCTCAATAGTTAACCTGAGAAGAGTGCTGCATGTTATTAAACATTGCTGTAGGCGGGGTGAAGGAAAACATATTAATAACCTGTCGAAGGGCCTTCCTGCTATCTTTGGATGCAGAGAAGGCCTTCGACCTCGTGGAATGGGATCATTTGTTTAACACCATGTATCACTTCAACATCTAGGGTCCATTTGTCGAACATATTCAGAACATATATTCTCCGCTAATAGCCAGAATTCTTGCCAATGGGATTTTTCTGGTGATCTTTCTTTACAAAGAGTCACCAGAATAGGTGCCCTTTATCCCCTTTACTTTTTTATTTGGCATTGGAGCCCTTGGCTATCAAATTGCGGCAAGTCTTCCCGGGAATCAAGATTCAGAGTAAAGCTCTCCAGTTGGCTTAATATGCCGATGACATGTTATTGTTCGTAGAAAATCCTTCCACACATATACCCAACATTTTAAACAAAATTCAAGATTTTAGCACTTTCTCTGGCTACAAGGAAAGAAATTTTATGGTACACTCATACTACCACTAACTATCCGTTTACCATGGTCGGAAGCGCACTGGCTTATCTGGGCATTCACCTTCATAGAAACCCACGCTGCTTATATGACCTAAAGGTTTCAAAACAATGTTCTGTTCTTAGCACCCAATTGTAACAGTAGAGGTCCCTCCCACTGTCCCTTATGGGACATATCAGCCTTTTGAAAATGGTCACTCTACCCCGTAATCTATCCTTTGCTTATGCTACCCTTCCTGCTCACTAAATGGGACCTTGGCATATTGAATGGGGCCATCAAGGTCTTTATCTGGCGTGAGGGTAAACCCTGCATATCGGGTAATAAAATGCAACTTCCTTACCATGAATAATGAACACAGAGTTTTTGCACATGCAAAATTACCCATAAGTGGGGTCTACGGCCTCCCAAACATTAAATTCTATAATTGGGCGGCACTGATCCAACTTACCTTGACTGGCATCTAAACCCGTCTCAATTTAGTGATGTGGACCTGGAGAACGCAATACTGAAACCTTTGGATCTATCTATCTCCCACATCTTAAGTTTGGAGATGCCCCCCCCCCCCGCACATATGTCTTCCATTCTTTATAGAGGTCCTCTCATAGCCTGGCACACAGCCCACAAATTTATGGGGCTGGATTGTCCTTCTCCCCGTCTGCTCCCTTTGGTCGGTAACTTGGATTTCCTGGTGGGCATAGATACTTTGTCATTTCTCCAATGGAGGGAGAGGGGTTTGCGTGCAGTGGGGGACGCACTGGATTCACTGCCGCACACATTAAAAACTTTTCACAAACTAAGTACTCAATATGCAATACCAAGCACACATTTTTATGCTTACTTACAAGCATTATATTATATTAATACCCTCAAACAAGATGACACAAATTTCTTGTCCTCCTCACCATTTGCTATCCCACAAATTGCTTTTACAATGGGTAATTTCTCTCTGTCTGGAATCTATAATATTTTAACACACAAAACAGCTGATGACATCAATAGACTCATGCTAGATAGATGGAAAATTAAGGTCTCTAACAAATTATCCTTTAGTGACATACAGAGAAGTTTAGAGCTAACTAAAAAAGCAATACTGAGTATACCATTATGGGAAGCTCAAGTTAGCATAATACATTTTGACTATATCACCCCCAGCCGACTCTCTTAATGGAATCCCGCGCAAGCGAATAGCTGTGTCAAGTGTGGACTGGTGGCCCCGGATGTCTTTCACTATTTTTTATTGCTCTCTAATTCTACAGTTTTGGTTCCGGTTACAATAATGGTTACATAGCACATTTGGGGTCACTGCCATGCTACAACTTGAACAGATTTGCTTACTTTGTTGGGATAATCTGCATAAAAAATACTACACTCTGTTTACCTTATTTATGCTGATAGCTAGAAACTGCATCTTGTGTTTGTGAATGGATAGGAAATCCCCTTCCATCGCCCAATTCAATGCAAACTTTACAAAAATCTACTCACTGAGCAATTTGATGTAAAGCTGGACACCTCACACAGACTGTGACCCTTTCTTACCAAATGGGAAAGCTTTCTCCAAACACTTACACCTACTTTACAAAGACAGATACTTATGCTCTTTGGACAAATTGAAATCCTCTTGACAGTTTTCCTGAGAGGGGAATAGATCACACTGTACGCAACTCAGACGGCGGGTTGCAAACAACAGAGATGGTTGTGAAATACTCTTAGAACACATATTGTAAAAATTGCATATTATCTACGGGGGGGACTACAAAAATCCCAGTGTTACTAATCTCACACCAAATAGCACCCCATGGTATTGATAAATGTTTTGAAAAGTTTGAATAAAATGTTGTAAATAAGAGAAATAAAGGAGCCATATGAGACTTGGTATCTGGACTCTTTGTGAGCAGAGGTGATATTGTGTGAACTCAACAACAGATGAGACTTTTAGGACTATTACCTATTCTATCAACCTAATGACTCTGTAAGGACTGTATTTGTGCACAAGCATATATAATTTGCTGTCATACAGGCCCATTTATCAAAGGGCTTGCGGACCTGATCCGACACTGCGGATCAGGTCCGCAAGACCTCGCTAAATGCGGAGAGCAATACGATCTCCGCATTTAACATTGCACCAGCAGCTCACAAGAGCTGCTGGTGCAACGCCGCCCCCTGCTGACTCGCAGCCAATCGGCCGCCAGCAGGGAGGTGTCAATCAACCCAATCGTATGCGATGGGGTTGATTTCCGGCGATTCCTGTCCGCCTGCTCAGAGCAGGCAGACAGGGTTATGGAGCAGCGGTCTTTGTGACCGCTGCTTCATAAGTTGTGTTTCTGGCGAGTCTGAAGACTCGCCAGCAACACGGCCCTTCAAGCTCTGTACGGAGCTTGATAAATGGGCCTGATAGTCTCCATGTTGTCACCTATTATGTTTCTTTTTTTTGTGACACTTCCTTAAATTTCTCAAATAAAAAGAATTAAAAGAAAAGAAAAGTTATGAGTTAAAAGGTATATGGTATTTGACAACGTATTTGAATGGAAAGGGCTATAATGTATATATACATACATATACATGTCTAAATATGTGAATGTATGCATATATACATACATATATATATATATATATATATATATATATATATATATGTATACATGTGTATTTATGTTTATATGAGTATATATGTATATACATAAATATATACATGTATAAACACATATATATATACTTGTATACACATATATACAGTGCCCTCCACTAATATTGGCATCCTTGGTAAATATGCAAAGAAGGCTGTGAAAATTTGTCTTTATTATTTAACCTTTAACAAGTTTTTTTTTTTATATAAACCTGTGTTGTGTTTGCAATTGTTTGATATCCATGCCAGCACAGTACTCTTGTGCATTTTCTGAACAAGAGATCAATAGGTTAAACAATTTAAACAATTTTTCACAGCCTTTATTTACCAAGGGTGCCAATATTAGTGGAGGGCACTGTACATACACTTTCAACTCAAATACCTGAAAACATGAAAAATCAATTTTATTCAATTTTAATATTTAATAATGTGTTTTACTGTGTATGTACTGTAAATAGTTTAAATTCCAATGTATTTCACATAGGGGGAAATGTTCTATGTATTTTCAAATAGATATTCCTATATATATTTGTATACTAGTACTATAGGTTTAACTTCTGTAGGTTTAGCGTGCTCCATTTTAAGTCCTGAAAATAGCGTGTGTTGGGTTTCGCTTGTGCACAAACATTTTACTTTCACCTTGTAACATGTGCGCTAACCTGTTTACTTCTGGCAGTATTTGCATGCGAGCAAAAGTGCTAAATAGCACGCAACTTGTAATCTGTCCCATAGTTGGGTACGTCTTTTGTGGACTCAGAGATATTATAGAGACACATTTTATACTTACAGTTTTAAAAATCCATGATGGTAGCTATGTCTCTTTGTAATACATTATTTATATGATTCCACGCAAAGCAAAAATTACCTTAATATTTGAATTTCTTACATGGGTCTGAAGCACCAGATTTTACTATCTCAAAAGCACTTTCTTATATGTTCTACTAACCAAGCTTATACGTCCAGCCTTATGATTAAGGTTATTCTTAATTTGATTTTGATTTTCCATACATATTAGAGCATATATCATTATGGTTAAGGTTACTAACATATTACTAAGAAATATGATGCTGTTACATATAGTTGATATAGCAAAAATAGCTTAAAGGGACACTCAAGTCAAAATTAAACTTCATGATTCAGATACAGCATGTAATTTTAAACAACTTTCCAATTTACTTCCATTAACAAAATGTGCACAGTCTTTTTATATTTACACTTTTTGAGTCACCAGCTCCTACTGAGCATGTGCAAGAATTAACAGCATATACGTATATGCATTTGTGATTGGCTGATGGCTGTCACATGATACAGGGGGAGTGGAAATAGACATAACTTTGCAATTTATTTAACAAAAATCTACTACTCATTTGAAGTTCAGACTAAGTGCTATTGCATTGTCCTCTTATCATGCATTTGTTGATTATGCAAATGTAGAGTGTTGACTGGTCCTTTAAGTGATGATACATTCGTATATGAAATGATAGAATATGAATATGGAGTAGTTACTACATTTTCTAAGCTTTTCAAAGGCAAATTAACAGATTGCTCATGAGTTTCCAAAAATAAATTAAATTGAATGTGATCAGTGATTATCTCTGAAGAAGAAAACAGAAAGATTTTGTAGAGATAGAGACTTAAACTTGTGCTACTGTGCAAAATATGAATTTATTAAAAAAAAATACAAATATAAATTTAAGATACAGGAGAAAATAGCAATGTGCTAATGATTCTGCCATATTTTGCCTTGTTGACCAAATAAAATCATGAAAAACTTTAAAATGTTGTGTTGTTTAAAATGCATGGCTTGGCAGCAACCAAGAACGGTCGCAAATTATGAAACTCCCGGAATAATCATAACAATTCATCAAATATCCAAGAAGATTTGTGTCACTCTACCCCACATATGTGACTCTCAACTACTTTATAATGTGGGGGACTCATTAAACCAAGATTTCTTTTCCTACACTTCCCGGGACCTGATTTAGCATATTGAGAGCTTTGGTGGAGGCCTCCACTCGAAATCTTAATCCCCCCCCTGGTCACCCCGGGTAGAGCTGCTATTGATCCGCTGTTAATATAGCTCTACCGTTCTGCTAACACTACAACCTACCGTGCCATTCCACTTTAATCTGAAAGCCGTGGCAGTGGAGTACTAGAGACCATGCTAACTATACATTTTGGCTCAAACATGGAGGAAGATACTGTTCATTGATACATGCACTCCTAAAGTTGGACCTATAGATAAGTAAGAGCTTTAACGAACTTATGCAGATAATTAGAATCTCATGTGTAGAATGTGATTTGAGTGCAAACAAGATGGCAGAGGTACAGGGCATCATTATGAAACATACAGATCACCTCATGCCATTACAAGTATCCATTTTTTTATGGCAACCCATAATCAGAGATCCAGAAGCAGGGCACAAACCTACCCCACGTTAGTAGAAACCTGGAAAGCACTATACCACAGGTAGATCTCATACTGTCATGCAGCAAAGTAGACCTCTGGCAGAGCCCTCTATTCTCATGTTTCATGATGGTATGGCCGGCCTCCTGGTAAGCGATGACAAGCAGATCAACGCTCAGTATGATAAAGTTCTGACCCTAGCAGTGCAGGGAGAGCGAGGAAGATCCTAGCAACACTCTAACAGTTATGGGAGGCAGTATACTATAAGAGGGACATATATATTTACAGGGACCAGCTAGCATGCAGTAAGCTTAGCAGGCTCTCATTCCTATTGGCTAATCCAAATCAGCCTATAGGAATGAGAGCTGCTTAAATCCTATTTGCTGATTTGAACAGCCAATAGGATTTAAGCAGCTCTCATTCCTATTGGCTGATTTAAAATTTTCAGCCAACAGGCATGCAATGGTAACCCCAGTATAAAAGGCGTACCTTGCATTTGAATCCTCAGTGTGCGGCGGGCGATCGGATGAAGAGGACCTCCACATCGGATCGATGGACCTCCGCCTGAACCTCCACCTCCATGCATCGACGGATCCGCACCCGAATCTCCGAATTGTCCAAAATTCGGCCAAAAAAACAAATTCTGCCGAAATGAAACACACATGTCTAATTAGCAGTGCTAACCTCTGTTTTTCTTATTCTGTGTTTGTATACATAGTTTTGTCCCAAGTTATCTAGGGCTGCCTAGGCTGTAAATTATTAGCATGTAAACTAAGGTCTTATTACGCTTTATTATTATAAGTTTGTCTATCTGATACTTACTGGAGATACACTCATGCCTAACAATAGAGATCTAACTAAACACAGTTCTTATTTGCTGTAATACCTCTACACAATACAATTTTGTCTTACTTAGAATGTGCACTGAATGATCATATACATGTTTATTTATATATACTGTAGGAGCAACTCATTTTTTCTTTTTATATACTGTATAATTAGGCTAATTTGAATATATGCTAAGACAAATTTACCTTCTATTGCCTAAGTTGTGGATCTGTTGGAAGGGGTTATATCCCCCCAACACTTTCTGCCAATCTCTAGTTTATTTATATGATAAAACCAGTAACTTGATATCCCAGATCACAACTCATATATCATAACATAGTACATCCTCCAGCAGTGTAGTACACACAGACATAACCAACCAATTAACCAATATAGATCTCCATACTTAATATATTATTGGAGCTTTGTGGTTATCTTCCTATTATACATATATAGACAACTATATGCCAAATAGCCTCCAACTAATAATTCTAAGTCAAGTGTGAGTAACCAGTTGCTTGTTTTGGAAGTTTCATATTTATATTTTATATTCACATTTATAAATGGTATTATCTAAATATACAATTATACTTCCTATGGCATTTAGGTAATATAATAGATCCTCCTTTCATCTACCAGACTTATAAGTGAGATAGGCACCTCAATCTAATCTAGCAGACTATTGTTTAGTTATGTCATTCCATGTTTTATCATTTTATAGATATAGATATACCAACCTATATGTATTTGCTTATATCGGTTGCCAGTTTTCCTCCAAATAGATTTAGATAATATTTAAGGTCTAGCACCAACTCTTTGCATTAAGGGAGGAACTTAGCTTGTTAAAAAAAAAAAAAAATTAAATTTAACTTCTACTATGTCTTTTCACATACTGTTTTGTTAATATACAAACTACCCATATTTACAGAGGTAGTCTTATCTGCTACTTTTTGCCAATTTTCCTTCTTGGAAAGGATTGAAAGTATTATGTATACTCATATTTTCTGTGATTGGACATGTATTGTACTTTACAACATCTAAAAATCTCAATAAAAGATTAGGATTTAAAAAAAATATCGCCTAGATTTAGAGTTCTGCGTTAGCCGTCAAAACCAGCGTTAGGGTGTCCTAACGCTGTTTTTTACCGCCCGCTGGTATTTAGAGTCAGTCAGGAAAGGGTCTAACGCTCACTTTCCAGCCGCGACTTTTCCATACCGCAGATCCCCCTAAGCCAATTGCGTAGCCTATCTTTTCAATGGGATTTTCCTAACGCCGGTATTTAGAGTCCTGGCTGAAGTGAGCGTTAGAAATCTAACGACAAGACTCCAGCCACAGAAAAAAGCCAGGAATTAAGAGCTTTCTGGGCTAACGCCGGTTCATAAAGCTCATAACTACTGTGCTCTAAAGTACACTAACACCCATAAACTACCTATGTACCCCTAAACCAAGGCCACATCGCCGCCACTCTAATAAACATTTTTAACCCCTAATCTGCCGACCGCACACCCCCGCAACCTACATTATCCCTATGTACCCCTAATCTGCTGCCCCTAACACCGGCGACCCCTACATAATATTTATTAACCCCTAATCTGCCCCCCCCCCAATGTCGCTACCTTACCTACAATTATTAACCCCTAATCTGCTGACCGGACCTCACCGCTACTCTAATAAATGTATTAACCCCTAAAGCTAAGTCTAACCCTAACCCTAACATCCCCCTAAGTTAAATATAATTGTATTCTAACAAAATAAAATAAATCTTATTAAATACATTATTCCTATTTAAAGCTAAATACTTACCTGTAAAATAAACCCTAATATAGCTACAATATAAATAATAATTATATTGTAGCTATTTTAGGATTAATATTTATTTTACAGGCAACTTTGTATTTATTTTAACCAGGTACAATAGCTATTAAATAGTTAATAACTATTTAATAGCTACCTAGTTAAAATAATTACAAAATTACATGTAAAATAAATCCTAACCTAAGTTACAATTAAACCTAACAGTACGCTATCAATAAATTAATTAAATAAACTACCTACAATTATCTACAATTAAACCTAACACTACACTATCAATAAATTAATTACATACAAATACCTACAAATAAATACAATTAAATAAACAAGCTAAAGTACAAAAAATAAAAAAAGTACTGTTACAAAAAATAAAAATAATTTACGAACATTATAAAAATATTACAACAATTTTAAGCTAATTACACCTACTCTAAGCCGCCTAATAAAATAACAAAGCCCCCCAAAATAAAAAATGCCCTACCCTATTCTAAAATAAAAATGGAAAAGCTCTTTTACCTTAACAGCCCTTAAAAGGGCCTTTTGCGGGGCATGCCCCAAAGAATTCTGCTCTTTTGCCTGTAACAAAAAACATACAATACCCCCCCAACATTACAACCCACCACCCACATACCCCTAATCTAACCCAAACCCCCCTTAAATAAACCTAACACTAAGCCCCTGAAGATCTTCCTACCTTGTCTTCACCACGCCGGGTATCACCGATCCATCCAGAAGAGGGTCCGAAGTCTTCCTCCTATCCGGGCGATGTCTTCATCCAAGCAGGGGCTGAAGAGGTCCATCATCGGGCTGAAGTCTTCATCCAAGCGGGGGCTGAAGAGGTCCATCATCTGGCTGAAGTCTTCATCCAAGCGGGGGCTGAAGAGGTCCATCAGCCGGCTGAAGTCTTCTATCAAGCGGCATCTTCAATCTTCTTTCTTCCGGCTCCATCTTCATCCCGCCGACGCGGAACATCCATCCGGGCCGACAACTTCCCAACGAATGACGGTTCCTTTAAGGGACGTCATCCAAGATGGCGTCCCTTGAATTCCTATTGGCTGATAGGATTCTTTCAGCCAATTGGAATTAAGGTAGGAAAATTCTGATTGGCTGATTGAATCAGCCAATCAGATTCAAGTTCAATCCGATTAGCTGATTGGATCAGCCAATCAGATTGAGCTTGCATTCTATTGGCTGATCGGAACAGCCAACAGAATGCGAGCTCAATCTGATTGGCTGATTGGATCAGCCAATCGGATTGAACTTGAATCTGATTGGCTGATTGGCTGATGGATTAACCACTTCAGGCCCATATGCACAGAAAATAAGATAAAAACAATCTATTGTATGACATCGGGGAAAAAAAAAAGCACTTTACTGGATATTAAAATTAAATACACGTTTTCCTTTTGGTATGAATAGGGAATGTGATATAAACTATTTTATAGATGGTTAAGCATAATATCTATGTATTTAAATGTAATTTCCTGTCACACTTAGGATCTAATATGTATATATTTGTGCAATATTTCTCCTATGCCAGAATGTCAATATCATTATATCATTATATCATTATATCACTATATCTTCATATTATTATGTTATCACTTCTTTATCATGTCCAAATTCTAAAATCTTTGAAGATAATGTGACTAGAAAAATTCATATTTGAATATGTTTAATATGTTGCTTAATAGCAGGTAGCATCTATAATATTGCCATGGTTACTAATTTAATAACTAACCTTTTGGTAAATTAACTTCTTTACGATGTCATACAATACATTGTTTTTATCTTATTTTCTGTGCTTATGGGCCTGAAGTGGTTAATCCAATTACCACTCCAGCCTATAAACATGTGGGATAGAGACACAGAACTCAGTTTATGAGTAAGCACCAGTGAGGTGCGAAACATGTCAGACTTCCTGCTCTATTGCTGCCATGTCTGTTCATTCTTTTAAATTTATCAATAAATCTTGTATTTTATAAGCATTACACGCTTGGAGTAGTACCTGCCTAACCGCTTCTTGTTTCTGTGTTCCTACAGACTTATCCACCATTTTTGACTACGGTACTCCAGGGGAAGGTAAAAGGTTCATTAGCCCGGTCTCAGGACTTCCGGTGTTGACAGCTGTACGCCTTGGTTGCGGCACTACTTTCTTCTGTTAATAATAAAATGCAGGGGTCAGTGATAGCGGGGGCAGCAGATTAGGGGTTAATAAGTGTAAGGTTAGGGGTGTTTAGACTCGGGGTACGTTAGGGTGTTAGGTGCAGACTTAGGAAGTGTTTCCCCATAGGAAACAATGGGGCTGCGTTAGGAGCTGAACGCTGCTTTTTTGCAGGTGTTAGGTTTTTTTTCAGCTCAAACTGCCCCATTGTTTCCTATGGGGATATCGTGCAAAAGCACGTTTTTGAAGCTGGCCGCGTCCGTAAGCAGCGTTGGTATTGAGAGTTGCAGTGGCGGTAAATTATGCTCTACGCTCCCTTGTTGGAGCCTAACGCTGCCCTTCTGTGAACTCTAAATACCAGAGGTATTTAAAAGGTGCGGGGGAAAAAAACACGCGTAGATAACGCACCCTTTTGGCCGCAGAACTCTAAATCTAGGCGTATATATTTTGAAGTTGTAGATAGCCCTATTTTACCTTTAGCCCTAATGTCTTTTGCAGTGAAATGAACCCTTTCTCTGCTAGAGAGGACAACAATAATCTTTCATAGTTACAGGAACTACAGGGTTTACAATGCTAACCCTGCCACGTATCTGTCCCTGTTTGGCCTAAAAAGGGATCCTCCAATTAAGGCAAGTGGTGGTTGGAGTTTAGAGATATCTAGCAAATGAAGTATGTCTTATGTCCCTTTAACAAGAAGCTAAATGGGTACAAATGCTAGAAGGTACGTTAGCCATGTTGTTATGTTCTGCTAAATCAGGTTGTCATGGGCCAAGCAAGTCCATTATCTAGAAGATTACTTTTGTGTTTGTATTATTACTAGAAAGACAAAAGATATAGATAGTGACAATGATATATGGTTTTTCCTACACATAGTGCACTGTCAAAATTACAACTATGAACTTGACAGAAATGAAGAAGTAAGCAATGTCAGTCTCTATGACCACATGGAATATAATTGTCTATTGATGCTGTACGACAGCATGTATAGACTTGTCTCATAGTTTAATTACTGATTCCTATATTAAATCATCTCCTCAGCAAATAAAATTAAAGGGACCTTGAAAATTGCTATTGTTTATTACCCATTCCCCATTTTTGTATAGACAGCACTGTTATATTAATATACTTTTTACCTCTATGATTACCTGTATCTATGTCACTGCAGAATGCCCATTATCTCAGTGATTTTTACAAACATGCATTTTAGTGCTGGTTCTTGTATAACCATTATCATTCTCCACAGGAGTGAGCACAATGTTATCTATATGGCACACATGAACTAGCACTATCTACCTAGTTGTGCAAGATCGAAAAAGCACTGAGATAAGGGGAGGCCTGCTGGAGGTTAGAGACAGGCAAACTTAGAGGTTATAAAGTATATTAATATAACAATGTTGGTTTTGCAAAGCTGGGGATTTATCTACCTTTAAAAAAAAACACACACTATAGAAATAATTATTTTACATGATTTGTGGCATCCTTGATTTTTTAGTTTTTAACCTAAGTTTGAATATCATTCTGATAACAGAAGAGCTTTATATTTAAGTACCCAATGATCTAAAGCTCATGTGAGATGATTTAAGAAGTCTCATCAATACTGTAAGGTCCCGCAAAGAATTTATGAAAAGCAAATTTTAGCTTCAGAGTTATTTGTCTCACTGTGCAGGAGAGACTTTTACTTTACAATATAAGGTCTAAAATAAAATCTTACATTTTTTTATTGATTTCTCTCCATGCCGGTGAGTTTGTAATAATCAGGCTCTAAGTCTAAGCAAAGAATTCCCAGCTTACTAAATACCAACACCTCTGTTGGAAACATTTACAGTTTAGTAGATACACAGGATTTAGTAGATACACAGAATGTAAGCGTTTTGCATCTGGAACCTTTAATAAAACGAGGCAATTGACTTCACACATTGTCTATGAGTACCTTCCTTTTAGTGTCTTTTCATCTGGGTGTATTACACTAAGGCAGAACTCTTTTTTGTTTGAGGGTGAGATTTGGAAGGAAAGTCCCCCCATTGGAATCGACCAAGGAAGAGGTCAGTGCCACTGTGTATCTACTAACCTGTTCAGTAAAGGGGGAGCTAAAGCGGAATGTGTCCTCATTCAAAAGGGAAAGTTAATTGGTAACCACTACCTGTGCTTGATTTTCTTTTGTCTTATTATAATTTTTACAGCAACTACAAGGTCATTTCTGATGCTGAAAACATCCAGTCATATGAGAATTACAAGCTAACATTCTTTTCCTGATGCCAGATATTTTAGTGTAAAGTTTATTTAAATGAGGGACCAGGAATTAACTCTGGTGAATGCAAAATCTATACACAAGTATGTAAGAATAACATCTTTCAGGGGGCGTATCTGAACAATGATCCTGAACAGTCGCACTTCCATGAGCTTTACCAGATTCACTGATAATCCGCTGAATATTGGAGACATCTCACAGCAAAACTACTCAAACCAAGCATCATTTCACCGACTTATATAATGGGAAGCTCTCCATAACTGTTTTGCTGTATTTTTGACACTGGAGCCCAGAATCGGACAATAGAGGCCTGGAATGGTGGCTCGCAATAGGCAGCTCTTTTTCCCTTGGTGCTCCGAGGTATTTAGCCTCGGAGTGTAGCTTAGCAAACCTGTTTTAACATCCTAAGAACTAGCTTAAGCTCAGCCGATAACGACAATGTGATACAAATGTGATATGGCAGGCCATATAGAGTGTGATTATTGTGAACCAGTCTTCTTGGCCTATATGAATCTATGTAGTGATTAAAGAAGTTTTGTGTTGCTGACATGGCATAGACTTGAAGCTTATGTATAACTTGTTTTGATTGAAAAAAATGCTAAACAAAACAATATGTATTCTAAAAAAGAACAAATGACTCATCCTTGGTTGAGACATTTGTTTGACCGGATATATCTGGACAGGAATAAGAGACTCATAGACAGTTTTGCAAAAAATCTAATGTAAGAAGTATTATTAGAGTGTATATAAAGGATCTGGGACCTTCCTTCATTGGACTTCTCAATTCAAGGGCAGACGTGCCGTTTGGATATAAAGTTGGAACTCCCAGATCTTCTATATCGTTCGGGCTGAAGTTGACAGGAATCCCCAGCCAAAGTGGAACATATATGATGCATGATATGATGATGTAGTGATTTCTTTTATTTTTATATAAACAAGTTGTTATTATACATTATTGTTTAAGATTGTTCTTTTCTTTTGTGAATAAACTATTATACCTATTAAGAATAGAAAATAGTTAAAATTTTGCTTTTAGCATATGTATTAAGGTATACATTTTATTAGACAATACAGACAAACATGTGGAATATGTGCTTGCAAGACCATCATGACCGACAACATCGAGAAGACTGAGGGCCTCATGCGCTCTCTAGCAGAAAGAGCCCCTCTTGACAACTTTCGCCACCTGTTCACTACTAAATATCCAACTCCAGATATGACCCATAGATCAGTAGAAATAATATCCACATCAGACGATGAAGATCTGCCATGTTATATAATCAGCACCCTACGTTTGCCCCTATACAAGTTATTAAACCTGGGCCAGCTCAGAACCCCTCACAAACCTATGGGACGGTGGATGTGGATCTAAATGGAATCACCTGCACTTACATACCTCCGACGAACTTCAAGCTCCTGACATCAACTAGGACAAATAACGTTGAGCAAGACCAAGCACAAATCAGGATCATTCCCCATAAATTTTCACCGGACACACTATTCAACTCGGATGACACTGTTCCAAAGCAAGCGGGTGAGTCAGATACCCTGCACAACCCTTACACTCAACCATTACAATACCCCACAGCGAATGATGGCCCTATATTCCCTCAGACTATCCAGATGATGCACCCCCAGCTTGGCTGCAAAACAAATATGGATACCACACAAAGGCCTCTAGTTATCAAGCCGTCAACCTCAAATACGCTGGAATTCCGCAGCGTATTTGTGGCGAGGCTGATTCGCTGTAGTTATCAAGCACTACAGCCAGGCAAAAGTAGAATATAGTGACATAAGCTTCGATCCGCCGGACTCAGTCCGACACAGATCGATTCTTACGTCACTCCAGATGTTCCAAACGCAAGTTCGGCACAATCTGACTACTTTTGCTAGTTATCAAAAAACTAGCAGGTACGCTCGCCACTATTCCAGGCCAGCGTACCTGGTTTTCAATCCGCCGCCCTGGAGGTGGCGGATCCCATAGGAATCAATGGGAGTCTGACCATAGCGAAAGCTCATTTTCGCTGCTGCCCGACATCCCATTGATTCCTATGGCAAGTGTGTACACCTAACAACCTAACATGTACCCCGAGTCTAAACACCCCTAATCTGCCCCCCCTACACCGCCGCAACTAAATAAATGTATTACCCCCTAAACCGCCGCTCCCGGAGCCCACCGCCACTCTAATAAACTTATTAACCCCTAAACCGCCGCTCCTGGAGCCCACCGCCACTCTAATAAACTTATTATCCCCTAAACCGCCTCTCCCGGAGCCCACCGCAACTATAATAAATATGTTAACCCCTAAACCGCCACTCCCGGACCCCGCCGCAACTATAATAAATATGTTAACCCCTAAACCGCCGCTCCAGGACCCCGCCGCCACCTACAATACATATTAACCCCTATCCTGCCCCCCCTACACCGCCGCCACCTATAATAAATTTATTAACCCCTATCCTGCCCCCCCCTACACCGCCGCCACTATAATAAAATTATTAACCCCTAAACCTAAGTCTAATCCTAACCCTAACACCCCCCTAACTTAAATATTAATTAAATACATCTAAATAAATATTATTCTTATTAACTAAATTAATCCTATTTAAAACTAAATACTTACCTATAAAATAAACCCTAAAATAGCTACAATATAACTAATAATTATATTGTAGCTATTTTAGGATTTATTTTTATTTTACAGGCAAATTTCAATTTATTTTAACTAGGTACAAAAGCTATTAAATAGTTATTAACTATTTAATAGCTACCTAGATAAAATAAAGTCAAATTTACCTGTAAAATAAAAACTAACATAAGTTACAATTACACCTAACACTACACTATCATTAAATAAATTATACCTATTTAAAAATAAATACTTCCCTGTAAAATAAATCCTAAAATAGCTACAATGTAATTAATAATTACATTGTAGCTATTTTAGGATTTATATTTATTTTACAGGTAACTTTGTATTTATTTTAACTAGGTAGAATAGTTATTAAATAGTTAATATCTATTTAATAACTACCTAGCTAAAATAAATACAAATTTACCTGTAAAATAAATTCTAACCTAAGTTACAATTAAACCTAACACTGCACTATCATTAAATTAATTAAATGAATTAACTACAAATACCTACAATTAAATACAATTAAATAAACTAACTAAAGTACAAAAAATAAAAAATAAATAAGTTACAAAAAATAAAAAGTTACAAAAAATAAAAAAATATTACAAGATTTTTAATCTAATTACACCTAATCTAAGCCCCCTAATAAAATAACAAAGCCCCCCAAATTAAAAAAATGCCATACCCTATTCTAAATTACAAAAGTTAACAGCTCTATTACCTTACCAGCCCTTAAAAGGGCCTTTTGCGGGGCATGCCCCAAAGTAATCAGCTCTTTTGCATGTAAAAAAAATACAACCCCCCCAACATTAAAACCCACCACCCACATACCCCTACCCTAACCCACCCAAACCCCCCTTAAAAAAACCTAACACTAACCCCCTGAAAATCTCCCTCCCTACCTAATCAGCCAATCAGATTGAGCTCGCATTCTATTGGCTGATCGGAACAGCCAATAGAATGCAAGCTCAATCTGATTGGCTGATTGGATCAGCCAATTGGATTGAACTTGAATCTGATTGACTGATTGCATCATCCAATCAGATTTTTCCTACCTTAATTCCGATTGGCTGATAGAATCCTATCAGCCAATCGGAATTTGAGGGACGCCATCTTGGATGACGTCACTTAAAGGAATATCCATTCGTCGGGTAGGCGTCGTTGGAAGAGGAGGGCTCCGCGTCGACTCGTTTGAAGAAGGCTCCGCTCCGGATGGATGAAGATTGAAGACGCCGCATGGATGAAGACTTCTATCGGATGGAAGACCTCTTCAGCGCCCCTTGGATGATGACTTCGGCCACTGCGGATGTCCTCTTCTGTTCCATCGGTGGTCGGCTGTCTGAAGACGACTCAAGGTAGGGAGATCTTCAGGGGGTTAGTGTTAGGTTTTTTTAAGGGGGGTTTGGGTGGGTTAGAGTAGGGGTATGTGGGTGGTGGGTTTTAATGTTGGGGGGGTTGTTTTTTTTTTACATGCAAAAGAGCTGATTACTTTGGGGCATGCCCCACAAAAGGCCCTTTTAAGGGCTGGTACGGTAATAGAGCTGTTAACTTTTGTAATTTAGAATAGGGTAGGGCATTTTTTTTATTTTGGGGGGCTTTGTTATTTTATTAGGGGGCTTAGATTAGGTGTAATTAGATTAAAAATCTTGTAATATTTTTTTATTTTTTGTAACTTATTTTTTTTAATTTTTTGTACTTTAGTTAGTTTATTTAATTGTAGGTATTTGTAGTTAATTAATTTAATTAATTTAATGATAGTGTAGTGTTAGATTTAATTGAAACTTAGGTTAGGATTTATTTTACAGGTAATTTTGTATTTCTTTTAGCTAGGTAGTTATTAAATAGTTAATAACTATTTAATAACTATTCTACCTAGTTAAAATAAATACAAAGCTACCTGTAAAATAAATATAAATCCTAAAATAGCTACAATTTAATTATTAATTACATTGTAGCTATATTAGGGTTTATTTTATAGGTAAGTATTTAGTTTTAACTAGGAATAATTTAGTTAATAATAGTAAATGTATTTAGATTTATTTAATTAATATTTAAGTTAGGGGGTGTTAGGGTTAGACTTAGGTTTAGGGGTTAATAATTTTATTATAGGTTGCGGCCGTATAGGGGGGCAGGATAGCGGTTGATAAATTTATTATAGGTGGCGACGGTGTAGGGGGGGCAGATTAGGGGTTAATACATTTAATATAGGCGGTGGCGGGGTCCGGGAGCGGCGGTTTAGGGGTTAAACAATTTATTTAGTTGCGGCGGGGTACGGAATCCGCAGGATAGGGGTTAATAAATTTATTATAGGTGGCGGCGGTATAGGGGGGGCAGGATAGGTGTTAATAGGTATAATGTAGGTGGCGGCGGGGTTCGGGAGCGGCGGTTTATGGGGTTAATACATTTATTATAGTTGCGGCGGGGTCTAGGAGCGGCGGTTTAGGGGTTAATACATTTATTATAGTTGCGGCGGGGTCTAGGAGAGGCGGTTTAGGGGTTAATACATTTATTATAATTGCGGCGGGGTCTAGGAGCGGCGGTTTAGGGGTTAATAACTTTATTTAGTTTTGGGGGGGCTCCGGGGGCACCGGTATAGGGGGTAGAACAGTGTAGTTTAGTGTGGGTGCTTAGTGACAGCTTATCAATAAAGCTGGGAAAAAGCCGAAGAGCAGCAAGATCGGATGAGTGATAACTATCACAGTCCGCTGCTCAACGCCCCGTACTTGGTGTGCGGCTTTTTGACAGCTTTTTTGATAACTTTGGCGAATGTATTCAGGTCCGTGGCGGCGATGTGAGGTGAACTTAGGCGAGCGTATTGGGGCCGTCGAAGGCAGGTAAGTAGACTGCAGATAATTGGTGTTTCTGTTATCAAAGTTTTCTGTTAAGTTTTAACTCATCTAGAGAAAAATGAAGATGCACTAAAAAAGCAATCACATTCAGTATGATATAAAAATATTTATATTAAGATAAAGAAATGTTCTTAGAATTGCACAGTCTAATATAATGTTAAAAGCTTATGCTAAACAATTGACATCATTAAAACAACCACCGGTTAAGTTTTGGCTCATCTAGAGAAAAATGAAGATGCGCTAAAAAAGTGACCACATTCAGTATGATATAAAGATATTTATATTAAGATAAAGAAATGTTCTTAGAATTGCACAGTCTAATATAATGTTAAAAGCTTATGCTAAAATATTGACATACTTAAAACAACCACCGGTGGTAATTATGCTTAACAAAGAAATACTCACAATGATTATCTAAAAGAGAGCTATTAAGCATATATTAAACATATTAAGGAAATAATAAAAAAACAATGAACAATTAAAAATTAAAAATTGAAAAGTCTCAAAATGAGAGACTCAAAAAAGAGAGGCTTATAATGTAGCACAACCAACTAGAAGCATGTGGACAATAATACAAAGAACGAAGCCCCTTTAGTTACTTATAGTAATTTATAGTTACTTTATGGCGGCTTGTATTATCCGTGTTGGGAGGTGTTTTCAAAATGTATTACTCACTGCTCCAGTTTAATAATGGAAAAAAGGGAAGAAACAGTACCTTTATGTTGAATAATATTCAATAGGACAGTCGGTATACTTCACAACTTTATGGGTGAGTCAGTTTGTTTGTGGCAGCACTATTCGCGCAAGTATCATTTGGTTGGTCCTCTGTAAGCTGCTATACCGCTGAATCCTGGCTTCATTCCGCATCCAGATGTCACATGGGGTGAATCAGCCAATTGGAAGCAGAATTTTCGGCGTCAGATCTAAACTTGAAAGCTCTGTTTCGTCTTCTTTGTAAAATAAAAATCCCTGTTGAATCTTCTCCAAGCGATCTGATACTAGGTAACTGGATGTTGTCAAAGGGTGTGCATCCCTTGACTTTGACTTAAAGGGTCATTATCTTGGTGAATGGAGTCTTGGGAAGTTCAGCCTCTCTTCCCAGGAAATCACAAGTACATTCAGCCCCTGATTTTGGAATTGTGTTCCCTGGTAAGATCCCCAACTCTTTATAGGTGCAGGGGGTGAATGATTTCAAGAGGAGTCAGAATCTCCTTATCAAGCTTACAAAGCTTCTTATAACTCTCAAATATTGAGTTGCCACTAAATAATAAACATTGTTTTGTGATCCTGTTGCTGAAATTGTATAAACATAAAATCACCAAATAAAGTCCATCAAAGATGGTGACTCTGGACAAAGGCATCCTCTAGAGGCTTCCGTTGATGGTTGTGGGGAGATACACCAGGATCAGCTCTTCTTAAAACAAAGTGGAGAAACTGCAAATATGAAAAAGCAGAAAAAGGCGCTCCAATGGTGCAGAAGATCACAACAATTGTTGGAAATTGTATCAATACATCACTCTACAGAATGATACTCACAAAGGTGGTGCACTATGTGGCAGTGCAAGTCAGGCAGGCTGGGTTAAAATAGTATATTTTCTAGCTCTAGGATGATGAAACTTCTCTACCACCTACAGTCTAACCTTACAAGTACATTTTTGGTCATGCATATATTGTATATTTTAATTAAAGGGACAGTCTAGTCCTAAATAAACTTTCAGGATTCAGATAGAGAATGTAATTTAAACAATTTTCCAATTTACTTTTATCACCAATTTTGCTTTTGTTCTCTTGGCATTCTTAGTTGAAAGCTAAACCTAGGAGGTTCTGCTAATTTCTAAGCCCTTGAAGGCCGCCTTTTCTCAGGGCATTTTGACAGTTTTTCACCACTAGAGGGTCTTAGTTCACGTGTTTCATATAGATAACACTGTGCTCACGCACGTGGAGTTCAGGTGAGCCAGCTCTCATTGGCTAAAATGGTCTGTCAAAAATACTGAAATAAGGGGGAAGTTTGCAGAGGCTTAGATACAAGGTAATCACAGAGGTAAAAAGTGTATTTATATAACTATATTAGTTGTAAAAAACTAGGGAATTGGTAATAAAGGGATTATCTATCTTTTTAAACAATAAAAATTATTGTGTAGACTGTCCCTTTAAATGGATATAAGATAGTTGTGATGGGATTGGGCAAAATTCACTACAAAGTTCCTCCAGACACTACATGTTATTCCATTTTAAATAAAAAAAAATGAAAATATAATAAAGATGTAGTTATTCCACCACAGAGAATTAAATGTGAACTGGTAAAGCTGCTCCTGTGTCCATTGTTCAATACAATGCAAATATACAGTATTGCCCTTCTAGGATAATCAATTACAGGTGTTCTGTCCTCACTGTTTCCTGCAAGACACAAGTGTTCCTGTTCTTGTTGCCTATTATATATTTCCGGCATAGCATTTGCATTTGAGTTTAGTTTTTTGAACTCCATTTAAACTTCACATTTGATTCTCACTTTTAATCTTATTAACTACCTTGTGTTGTAAATATATTACTTTCCTGGCATGGAAAATAATAACCTGAAGTGAAAATTTTGATCTGAAGCTATGTGACAGAAGGGCTGTTTAGTAATAGCATCCCAAAGATAATGGCTTGGTAAAAGATAGTGAGGCTTTGCCAGGTTCAAATAAAGCAATGTGTTTTTTTGTTTACAGGTTTGGATGCTTTTCAGCTCTCTAAAAAAAATGAAAGAAATAAAAAAGAAAAAAAAAGGATTCTTTGTAAAAAACGATAATAGAGAACCGAGGATGATCTCAGATGTCAAACTCTCCAGGTGCATCATCAAAAATATAAATTATGTGGTGTGTTTTATAATCACATGCATCATTTCAGTCCACATTTAATTTCATGTTGGAAGCAGAGAAGATATAGTCTACTTGGCTAAAAGTGTCAATATAAAATATGAAAAGTTTTTTTTAATATGATGTTTCACATTTACTTTGGTAAATCTGATCTTTGCAATGGGTAACTATTAATAGTACAACACTTTTCCTAGCCTGGATATTAAAGAACTAAAAATATGTTATATTACATATATTTCTATGCCTGTTTTAAAAATGAATTTGCATTTATAGACATGAAAATGATTAATCTGATACAGTACATATTGTAGAGTTACTGGTATGATAAATATTGTTGATTCTTTATACTTGGCTGCAATACATAAACAAAATGTAATTATTGTGCACTTTTGCCATTTTGATGTATTTTCAGCTAATAAATGATCCCGTTCCTGTAAACAAGACAAGTTATAAAAGGCACAGGTGCTCATTTTGCACAGAATGCTAACACTGTATATGACCATCTGTACAAAATATATGCATTATTTAAGTTGATGCCAGTTCTGCTGCATGTTAAATGTTTTGACTACTTACACTAATAGGATTTCTCTAAGATTTGTTTTTAACACATTATATAAGCACATTACAATAAAATAAATGTATGTATTTTCTCACATTTATTTATTTATAAAATATTTTACCAGGAAGGATACATTGAGATTTCTCTCGTTTTCAAGTATGTCCTGGGATCACAAAACAGTGCATTGATACAATAGGGTACAATAAAATACAAAAACAATAATAATACACAATATATGCAAACATTTAACATAGAGCAGGTACAAAATATTTAATCAACCATGACAGGAGCATTCTGTTTTGAGATATGTATAGAGGGATCTCTTAAAGGATTTTAGGCTTGGGGAAGTTTTTAAAGTGTGAGGGAGGTCATTCCATAATTGTGGCGCTCTGTAGGAAAAGGAGGATCGAGCTGCTTTCTTTTTGTATTGAGGCAAGCTAAATAATGTGCTGTTATTGGATCGGAGGTTATAGGAGGTGGGAATAGCAGGGGAGAGCATTCTGTTCAGGTAGGGTGGGAGCTTCCCAGAAAGGCTCTTAAAGACAAGGCAGGAAAGATGGAGGGTGCGTCTGGATTCCAGCGACAGCCAGTTTAGTTATTTTAGCATGTCACAATGGTGGGTCCTGTAGTTACATTGTAGCACAAAGCGGCAGAACGAGTTATATAACGTATTTAGTTTATTAAGGTGAGTTTGCGGAGCAGGTGCATATACTATGTCCCCATAATCCAAGATAGGCATCAGCATTTGCTGTACAATCTTTTCCTTTACTGTAGGGCTGAGGCAAGATTTGTTTCTGTACAGGGCACCTAGTTTTGTATAAAGTTTAGAGGCAAGTTTTTCTATGTGGAGTCCAAAAGATAGATTGGGGTCTAACAACATACCTAAGTATTTAAAGAGTGGACTGAGGTCAGCGTGCAATTGGATTTTGGTTTAATGCGAAGATGGGAATTTTGTAATTTTTTTATTTTAGGTCCCGTTCCAAAGATCATTGTGACCGTTTTGTCAGTGTTTAGGAAGAGTTTGTTTTTTGAGATCCACTTTTCTACCTCTGTGAACTGGTCTTGGAGCACTGCTTCAAGCTGCGGCAGATCAGATTTGTTTGCATAGATTACCGTGTCGTCTGCGTACATGTGTACAGTTGAGGATTTGCAGACATTAGGCAAATCATTTATAAATACTGTGAATAGTAGGGGGCCGAGAATGGAACCTTGGGGAACACCACACGTGACTGGGAGAGGGAGGGAGTCACTGTTAGAGACAGAGACATATTGTGATCGATCCGATACATATGATTTAAACCAGGTTAACGGGCGATCAGCAATACCAGAGTTTTTTAGTTTGAAAAGTAGTATGTCATGGTCCACTGTGTCAAAAGCCTTTGCAAACTCAAGGAAAATAGCTCCAGTTAGGTTTCCTTGCTCCATGCCAGTTTGGATGTCATTGCAAACTTTTAGGAGGGCAGTTGTAGTGGAATGATTCGGTCTAAAACCTGATTGATCAGGGGTCAGATACTTAGAAAGTTGATAATACTCGCATAATTGCGTATGGACGCATTTTTCTAAGATTTTTGACAATACAGGGAGCAATGATATAGGACGATAGTTAGAAACCAAGGATAACTCCCCACTTTTATGAATAGGCACTACTCTTGCAGTTTTCCAGAGTTTGGGTATGTATCCAGACACCAATGATTCGTTAATTAGGGTTGCGACAGGCTTAGCAATTGCCGGCGCACTGAGCTTCAACAGCATTGCTGGGATTTGATCAGGTCCTAACTGGTTTTTCATTTTTAGATTATTGAGGTGTTTCTTAACGACATTGAAGGGTACAGGTCTAAAATTGAACTTTTCTATATTGGGTCTTTTTTGTTTTAGTGGGGCCTGATCCACATTTGTAGCTTCAGGATGCATGCCATTTATTAGTTTGTCAATAAGGATGGTGGAGCATCCCATACTTATATAGTAACAAGAGCTCCTATAAATTCAATTAATTATTTTTTTATGCCAGGAAAGTAATATATTTACATAAGGCTTTTAATAAAAGTAAAACTGACATTCAAATGTGATGTTTAAATAACGTTAAAAAAAGAACAGCAAAAACTGCAGTTGTATGATGAGAAGCAGACCCCATTAAAATGGTCTTAAAGCTTATAAAATTAAAGAGACGTAGTGAATCAAATTTCTAACAAAGGCTGGAAAACAGGATAACATTTTTCCGAGTTAAAAGAAAAAAAGAGCTAAAAAAAGTAATTGTCAAGGGACCACAAAATACACCTACAGTATGTCCAAAAATGTTGGAAATACCCAAGATTCATGGAAACAATATGGAAATTTGCTCTTTACACCATTTTCCAAAAATTGCTCAGACCTGGCAATATGTTTTTGCAGTTATCTATAAACAAATCAATACCACATTGTCGGAATTCATACATATTATTCAGAAAGAAACCTATAATTATATGCAAACAAAAGATGAATAAACTTGTCTTTGTCTAGATTATTTTTTTAAATCTTAGAAGTTATAGGGGTCTATTTATTAAGAGGTGAATGGCAGGTGAATTAAAACATTTCAATTCCAGCCATTAACTATACATTATAAGGTGCCAAACCCAGTGAGAATCTCCAGCAAGAAGATCTGAGTTAGCCCTACATATTGCATAGTTAATGCTGTGTACGTTTCACCTAAAATAGGAGAAGTGCAGAGAAATTGTATGCAATATTAACTATGCATTGTGCAGTGCTAATTCAGCTCTTTTTGCAGGAGGAAAAATAGTTTGAGCTCCCAATAGATTACAAGGATGACAATCTTCGTTGGGGTCACAGAGATCACATATATTTTTATTTGTATCTCCAAAAAAATGTATATTTACAAAAAAAGGTCCAATGTCATAGGGTCAGTTTCAAGTAAGGCTGCAGTACATCCTCAGTCTTTTGAGTTTTACTGGCAACTCACCAGAAGTCCCAAATAGCAGTATTTTTTATTTTTTTTATAATTGTTTATTGAACAATGCTCTGGGAATAAACAAAATATACAGAAAAAAAAGAAGATATAACAGAAAACATTCAAGTGTCAAACACGTCATTACAATATCAAAATGCATAGACACAAATCATATCCCTCATTTGTCTTACTATCATCCTTATAAACGTAACATCTTTTCTGCCTGAAAATAAGCTTAAAAAAAAAATCTTACTTCCAAAGCATTGAATTTTTTTTTATATAATATCAAGAAAAAAAACAAAAAAAACAACAACAAAAAACACAGCTGAAGAAAAAAAAAGGAGAAAGCCCCAGCCCCCCCACCCGGGAGTCCCACCACATTATAAAACCTCTAACCTTCACTCTCTCTCAGGAGGATCTAGCCAATGTTTGGGGAGTACCTCCTCTATAATCAGGAATGTGAAGGCGGCTATTTTCTGTAACTGAGATATACATTGGATTTGAATTGAATTTGGCCAAGTTAGGATAACTTTTAGCCATTTATCAAAGTAAACCCTGAGCTGTCTTTCCTGGAGCAGTTTGTTATCTTGTAACTCTGCTGTCACTTGTAGTTTCATTACATTTACAAACTCTGCTATGCCTGGGGCACCCCGTGACTTCCAGTCCTTGAAAATTAAATTTTGTTCCGCTAAAATGGCCATATTAGTCAACTGCTGGTCTCCCCTGACAATCGGATTGAGATACAAAAAGAAGGGATTTAGTTTAAAGTTATTTTGAAGAGTTGTTATTTAACCAAAAGTTAATCTCACTCCAGTACTGCCGGATTTTTGGGCAGAACCATAGACAGTGCATAATGTCTGCTTTCTCTGCATTACACTTACTACATTTACTTTTTGCTTTATCACCTGACCATTTATTTACTCTGTCGGGGGTAACGTAATAATTGTTTACCACTTTCAATTGTGATTCTCTCCAGCTAATAATTTCCGTAGCTTTTTCGGCTAGGGCTATACTTTTCTTTATTTCTTGACACGTTATATCTGGGAAATATTTTATCAATCCTGTTCTAAATGTTTTACTAAATTCTATTCCCGAGTTATTCAGCAGTATTTTGTACCAAAATGCAATTGAGTACATCCCTGTTTTATATAGATTAATTCCGCTATATTTTTCAGGTTCCAATCCCACCCTTTTACCTGGCATTTCTGTGCAAAATAGCTCCTTACCTGCAGAAAGGCATAGAAATCTTTAGAGGGTAAACAATATATATTGGCTAATTCTCTTTATGTTCTTATTGATGTTTTATCCTTGTTAATTAGTTGATATAAGTTACTTAATCCCTTCCCTTGCCATTCACTAAAAAGATTATTATAAAAGCCTGGTGTAAAATCCGGGATGCCTATAATCGGTATGAATTGTGACAAATGATAATCCACTGACATTGCATTTCTGCCATGCACAATCTATATTCAAGAGGGTCAACCTCTGACTGATGTTACTGGGAAGTTTAGTATGCGGATGAGGAAGTATCGCTTTTAAGCTAAACGGAGCAAACAAATTAGATTCTATTTCGTAGTATGTGTTGTTTTCTGCTTCCGTCAGCCAGACTAGTGCAAATTTAATCATAGTTGCCCAGTTATAATATTTAATATTTGGGAGTAAAAGTCCCCCAAATTTCCTAACTTGCATTAATTTTTCCATTTCTAGACGTGGCTTTTTTGAACCCCAGATAAACTTTGAGCAAGCCCTGTTGTAGCCTCTAATATCTTGCTTTGTGATAAATATGGGTACGTTTTGTAATAAAAATAAAATACGTGGAAATATTATTGTTTTGATCAGCATAATCTTTGCAGAGAGTGAAAGAAAGAACATATTACATTTATTTATTTCTTTATCTAAATTCTTAAAAAAATCTGAATAATTTAGTTTATACCAGTGCTGTGGGGACCTTCCCAATTTTATCCCTAAATAATTCATATATGTTGACTCTTTAAAGAGGTGTTTAGAACAACTGTTCGCTGTTTTGCATACCCATAGTATCTCAGATTTATTTGGGTTTATTTTATAACCAGAAAATTTACTGTAGCTTTCAATAATTTGCAGGCATTTAGGTATATTTACCCTAGTTTCTTTAAGAAATAGCAAAATGTTGTCTGCGTATAGTAGAATTACCATGTTTTTACCTCCCAGCTCTATTCCCTGGATTTCTTTTCTTAGGTATATGGCTTAAGTCTCTAACGATATGTTGAATAATAAAGGCGAGAGGGGGCACCCCTGTCATGTTCTCCTTTGTAGTGTGATATATTGTGACAACTCATTGTTTACTAACACTTGTGATCTAGGTTTGTCATAGATTAATTGGATCAGATTAACAATCGCCTAGATTACGAGTTTGGCGTTAGCCTTAAAAAGCAGCATTGAGAGGTCCCAGCGCTGCTTTTTAACGCCCGCTGGTATTACGAGTCTGGCAGGTACAGGCTCACCGCTCACTTTTCTTCCACGACTCAAGGCTACCGCAAATCCCCTTACATCAATTGCGTATCCTATCTTTTTTTTTTAATGGGATAACGCCGGTATTACGAGTCTTGGAAGAAGTGAGCGGTAGACCCTCTCTTGTCAAGACTCCTACCGCATTTAAAAGTCAGTAGTTAAGAGTTTTATGGGCTAACGCTGTCACATAAAACTCTTAACTAAAGTGCTACAAAGTAAACTAACACCCATAAACTACCTATTAACCCCTAAACCGAGGCCCCCCCGCACATCGGAAACACTTTAATAAATATATTAACCCCTAATCTGCCAATTGGACATCGCCACCACTTTAATAAATATATTAACCCCTAAACCGCCACACTCCCGCCTCGCAAACACTAGTTTAATTTTATTAACCCCTAATCTGCCGTCCCTAACATCGCCAACACCTACTTACATTTATTAACCCCTAATCTGCCACCCCCAATGTCGCCGCTACTATATTAAAGGTATTAACCCCTAAACCTAAGTCTAACCCTAAGTCTAACCCCCCTAACTTAAATATAATTTAAATTAAACAAAATAAATGTAACATAATTAAATAAATTAATCCAATTTAAAACTAAATATTTACCTATAAAATAAACCCTAAGCTAGCTACAATATAACTAATAGTTACATTGTAGCTATCTTAGGATTTATATTTATTTTACAGGCAACTTTGTATTTATTTTAACTAGGTACAATAGTTATTAAATAGCTATTAACTAAAATAAGTACAAAATTACCTGTAAAATAAATCCTAACCTAAGTTACAATTACACCTAACACTACACTATCATTAAATAAATTACCTAAACTACCTACAATTAATTACAATTAAATTAAATAAACTAAATTACGAAAAAAACAAACACTAAATTACAGAAAAAAAAGAATTACAAGAATTTTAAACTAATTACACCTCATCTAACCCCCCTAATAAAATAAAAAAGCCCCCCAAAATAATAAAATTCCCTACCCTATACTAAATTACAAATAGCCCTTAAAAGGGCCTTTTGTGGGGCATTGCCCCAAAGTAATCAGCTCTTTCACCTGTAAAAAAAATACAATATCCCCCCAACATTAAAACCCACCACCCACACACCCAACCCTACTCTAAAACCCACCCAATCCCCCCTTAAAAAAACCTAACACTACCCCCCACAAGTGGACCTCCAGAGGGGCAGAAGTCTTCATCCGATCCAGGCAGAAGAGGTCCTCCAAGCAGCAGAAGTCTTCATACAAGCGGCATCTTCTATCTTCATCCATCCAGAGCGGAGCGGGTCCATCTTCAATCCAGCCGATGCAGAGCCATTCTCTTCAAACAAAGTCCAAGCGAAGAATGAAGGTTCCTTTAAATGACGTCATTCAAGATAGGATTCTATCAGCCAATCGGAATTAAGGTAGGAAAAATCCTATTGGCTGATCCAATGAGCCAATAGTATTGAAGTTCAATCCTATTGGCTGATTGGATCAGCCAATAGGATTGAGCTTGCATTCTATTGGCTGTTCCAGGATTTTTCCTACCTTAATTCCAATCGGAATTCATCCATCTTGGATGACGTCATTTAAAGGAACCTTCATTCAGTGTTAGGACATCGTTTGAAGAGGATGGCTCCGCGTCGGCTGGATTGAAGATGGACCCGCTCCGCTCCGGATGGATAAAGATAGAAGATGCCGCTTGTATGAAGACTTCTGCCGCTTGGAGGACCTCTTCTGCCCGGATCGGATGAAGACTTCTGCCTCTCTGGAGGTCCACTTGTGCCCGGCTGGGTGAAGACGGCTCAAGGTAGGGAGATCTTCAGGGGGGTAGTGTTAGGTTTTTTCAAGGGGGGATTGGGTGGGTTTTAGAGTAGGGTTGGGTGTGTGGGTTTTAATGTTGGGGGGTATTGTATTTTTTTTTACAGGTGAAAGAGCTGATTACTTTGGGGCAATGTCCTGGAAAAGGCCCTTTTAAGGGCTATTTGTAATTTAGTATAAGGTAGGGAATTTTATTATTTTGAGGGGCTTTTTTATTTTATTAGGGGGATTAGATTAGGTGTAATTAGTTTAAAATTCTTGTAATTCTTTTTTTTTTTCTCTGTAATTTAGTGTTTGTTTTTTTTCGTAATTTAGTTTATTTAATTTAATTGTAATTAATTGTAGGTAGTTTAGGCAATTTATTCAATGATAGTGTAGTGTTAGGTGTAATTGTAACTTAGGTTAGGGTTTATTTTACAGGTAATTTTGTACTTATTTTAGCTAGGTAGTTATTAAATAGTTAATAACTATTTAATAACTATTGTACATAGTTAAAATAAATACAAAGTTGCCTGTAAAATAAATATAAATCCTAAACTAGCTACAATGTAACTATTAGTTATATTGTAGCTAGCTTAGGGTTTATTTTATCGGAAAGTATTTAGTTTTAAATAGGATTCATTTATTTAATTATGTTAAATTTATTTCATTTAATTTAAATTATATTTAATTTAGGGGGGTTAGACTTAGGGTTAGACTTAGGTTTAGGGGTTAATAAATTTAATATAGTAGCGGCAACGTTGGGGTCGGAAGATTAGGGGTTAATAAATTTAATATAGTTGCGGCGATGTTGGGGGGGGCAGATTAGGGGTTAATAAATATAATGTAGGTGGCGCCGATGTTGGGGGCAGTAGATTAGGGGTTAATAAGTATAATGTAGGTGGCGGCGGTGTCCAGAGCGGCAGATTAGGGGTTAATAATATAATGTAGGTGTCAGTGATAGCAGGGGCGGCAGATTAGGGGTTAATAAGTGTAAGATTAGGGGTGTTTAGACTTGGGGTTCATGTTAGGGTGTTAGGTGCAGACATAAAATTCCTTTCCCCATAGGAAACAATGGGGCTGCGTTAGGAGCTGAACGCTGCTTTTTTGCAGGGTTTTTTTTTAGCCAGCTCAGTCCCATTGTTTCCTATGGGGAAATCGTGCACGAGCACGTTTAGCCAGCTCACCGCTGACTTAAGCAACACTGGTATTGAGGTGAGATGTGGTGCTAAACTCTGCTTTACGCTCACCTTTTTGTGGCTAACGCCAGGTTTAAAAAAACCTGTAATACCAGCGTTGTCTTAAGGGGAGCGGTGGGAAAAAAAGGCTTGTTAGTCCTGCAAGCCTTTCTGACAAAAACTCGTAATCTAGACGAATATTACCTGAAAACCCAAATTTTTTAAGTGAAGTGGATAAATTATCCCAGCTGATGGACTGGACCCTTCTGTTTTTTATGTATGAGTGAAATATCTTGATTGCATCTTATTATGCTGAAAATATAGGTTGAGTAACTTACATAATGTGTCTGAGATATCAGATTTAATCATTTCATAAAATCCTGCCGATAACCCATTTGGGCCCGGTGCTTTACCAGCTTTTAATTTGTCTATAGCTAATTCAATTTTTTCTGGGGTAATTATTTTGTTGATTTGCTCTAGAGTTTCATTTTAAATCTGTGGGAGCCGAATATGTTGCCAAAATGTATCTTTTTCTACTTCGTTTAACGAAATATTAGCATATAATTTTTGATAATATTTAAAAAATGCTTCTCTAATTTCCTTCGTCTTTGTGTATGTGGGGATCATACTGTTCTTTTTTCTAAATTTAATGAGTTTTGCCAGGTGTTTTGCTGAAATTCCTTGATATCCCTGATACATTGCCCTAGCTTTCAGTTCTTCAGATGACCACTTTGTTTTGAGAAACAATTCTTTTTTCATTTTGGCTCTTGTGTAAAAGTTCCAAGTAGTTGTATTTGGATTAAGTAAATATTTCCTATAACTATTTTTGAGCTGGTTAGCGAGTTGTACATCCTTATGCTTAGCCTTTTTTTATTATGATCATCTTTAACTTAATTTCCCCTCTTAATACTGCCTTCCCCGCCTCCCAGAACATCTCTATGTTCTTATGCAGATACTCATAATTAAATTATAATATTCATAACATCTTTCACTGAGCCAGTTACAAAAGTGGGTGTTACTACTCATGCAATTAGGGAAGCGAAAAAAAATTAAGTTGTTTCCCATCTCTGTGCTATGTTTGAAATGTAGACTGATAATTGCATGGTCAGTTAGTATTATATCGGCTATGTGAGTTTCAATCTCCAAAGCAAATAAGCTGTCCTCAATTAAAACATATCTATTCTTGAGAAATTTTTGTAAGCTCTGGTTCCGCAAGAGAAATATCGAATATCTGGATGTTGTACACGCCAATCGTCTTTCAACCTCAGGGCCTTGCAAAATTCTTTTATGCATTTTGCTTCTTTTTGATATCTAGGAGATAATTTTTGTAAAAATCTATCCAATTCTGGGTACATTGTAAATTAAAATCTCCCGCCACTACTAGATTCTGTTCTAAATATGCAGTTAATTTGTTTCTCAAGATTCTGCCAGAATTCTATATCCAGTCCATTTGGACCGTATACATTGCAAAATGACCAAATCTTTTTCTCAATTTCTACCTGCAAAATTATGAATCGCCCCGAGGGATTTAGCTCTTGTTTAACTATATTATATATCATTTTTTTATTAAAGAGTATCGCTACTCCACATTTCTGCTTGATACAAGGTGTTGCTACTATTTCCTCAACCCAATTTACTTTTAATTTCAAAATCTCAGAGGCTTTTAGATGCAATTCTTGCAGGAAAATTATATCAGATTTTTGTTTTTTAAGATTTTTAAAAATTTGTTTCCGTTTGCTTGGAGAAGTTAACCCCCCCCCCCCCTCTACATTCTATGAGATTACTTTCAGATTAGTATGTTCTAGGTTAAAAAACATTTTTTATCTAAGGTGGGGTCCCCACGAGGCAGAGAGGGGAGGGAAAAAAAAGTAAAAAATAGAAATAAAAAACATCTGCCAAACAAGCACCTCATTTTTTTACTTTCTTTACTAGCAACCAATTAAATTAATTTGTCAGATCTGATAATTTCAACGATACTCTTATGTTCTTAAAGGTAGCAGTTTAAGCTTTATCATTAATTTTCGGCCAATGTGCTTTAGCTTCTGCCTCAGAGTTCAATATAATACGGTTCTCTCCTTCCTCAATAACTATTTTAGCCGGGTATCTTAAATTTGCTTTTACTCCAGCCTTTATGAGATTGGTGCAATATGGCTCTTTTCTCTTTGCTGATGTCTCAGCTGAAAAGTCTTGGAACAATAGTATCTGTTTGTCCTGTATGGTTAATGAGTTCACCTTTCTGTAATGTCTCATAATATTTATTTTATCTGCAAAGTTAAGATATTTAATCATAACCATCTTTAGTACCAACTCTGTGTGCCCTCTCAACTAAGATTCTCCCTTCATTAATTTGTATTCCTAATAATTTAGGCAGTGTGGAGGCAGCACATTCTACTAAGCCAGAAAATTCATTAATTTCAGGCAGTCCCACCACTCTTATATTATTGCGGCAGGATCTGTCTTCTAAATCCTCAATTTTAGCTTGTAATGATTTAATATTATCAGCGTTTTTTTTTTATTTTGGGTTTCCTGACTGTTGCAGATATCCTCTAGATTTGAAACACGTGTCTCCACCTCAGCTATTCTTTTTGAAAACTGTCTTATTTCTGCTGTCAATCTGGCTAGTTCTGTTTGTATTCATTCAAATTTAGGGAAAGTCAGTTCTGCTAACTGATTAAACATTGATTGTGGGGGGCGGAGCCTGGCCAAGCTTTGACATGGCCGCTCAGCTAAAGGGCTCTGAGGGACCAGAGCTCAGGATGGACCTTTCATCATCATAAAGAGTGGAAATAACTTATGCACTATGCAGGGGAACCCTCTTGGAGCAGCTACATGTACTCATGATTGATATCGGAGCCCTCTCTGCAGCACATTGTAGCAACAGTAACTGAGCATCGGCACATCGGGCACCATCTTGCAAAATACCTAAGTCAGCATAGCACCGCGCTTGCAACAAACAAACATTCAGGGATCGAGATAACCACAGCTGTTGTTTAATAGGCTAACGGAGTTACGGCAGTAGCTATGGCTGGTTGAATTGTCAGACACTATCCAGCATTACACATGCAATTCGCTGTGAGTATCTATTTGAAAAATAGTACCTTCTGTTAATCAATACAACAGGATCCTGTATGTTTAGTTGAAATAATTTTTATTAATTAACTCCACATCATTTCCACCTTTCTTAGAACATACATGTACATTTCACCATTGAAATACATCAGGTAACATAACATGACATTTACTTAACAAAAGCATCCCCGACTCTAGGGTATTCTCCTTATTTAGAGTTTGTGTATTGCACTCTTTATTTACTCTCATAAAGAGTTTGGCAGATGTACGTATTTTTCTTCTTTTCTCTGAGGTGAGAGTCTTGAACTAGAGGTCCTCATGCTGAAGTGTGGAGATATTTTCAGTAGTAAGTCCTCCCCCCTTTATTTCTCCTTTGCAATCTTATTCAGACTAGCATTCTTAGTGAGGGATCGGGTAATTTTTGGGGGTCTTTTCCTTTACATTTTCAACATAAACTATCAACAACTTTTAATGTAAACATATTAAACTAACAAATCAACAATATATGTGTTTTTTTCATAGAGTCATGTTCAGGCACTACATATTTTATCTTTACAGCATCTAAAGATTATTAGCTCATCAGGGGGAGCCTCCGTCCGAGTCCCCTTCATCATAGGATCCTGTATGTTTAAAGGGTGCATAATACTGGGAGACTGAGGTGGGCAAAAGAAGTGGGGTCATGCTTTAATCCATTTCTCCTGGAAATAACTTATATCTGTGTCGCCTGGATCTTTTCCTTTCTGCGAAAGCCTACTGGGATTTACATTTATATAATATCTGGAAAACGGACTTCTCTAGATGTAACATTATACGCATCAGCTGCGCCAGTTATTATCGGGTAGGCTCTACCGCACCTCGCACCACAGCAATCATTGCTCAGACCCCCAAGTTGCACCATGGAGAGGCAAGTTTTATATATGCTGCATAATTTATTGATCTCCCTAGACGCCCACCAGCGTGCACTCATTGGGGAACTGAGAACTGCTATGGGCCTCCAACAGACAGTGATGACTGCATGTAAGACCGAGGAATGTGCCAGCTACAGTGCACAAGAGGCACAACAGAGAGTAGGAGAACCTCACACTGCAGAAGGTCTCGTCAACGATCCCTACTATGACAGTAGATACCAATCCGGTGCTCCTACCTTTAGAAGACTGAGGCAAATCTCAGTAACGCCAACCATAAAGGTTTTATCCCACAGGCTCGAATGTGTTTGTAGAGCCAAAAACCTGACTTTACTCTTTAATGGGGATCTGACTCCTGCCATCTGTCCAGTGTGCACTCTGAGCATGCTGATTGGATCCATAGATCCCATACAAGACTCTCAACTACCTGCAAAATTTTGCCACAACAAGAGAGGGATTGGATAACTGCCTGGCCGTCACTTTAACACCCCTAAACCTATATTGGATGATTAGACCCAACTTTACAGTGTTAGAATTCTACTTGGATCTCCTATAGGGCTATTAATGGATATAAAATTGGCTAAAGAATTACCATGCTTTTACTTTACGATTTCTGAATTGCTGAGTTTGCTTGCTAAGATTCTGCACGCTACACCTTTTTGCCTACAGTCTGGTACCATGGTAGACAAAACCATACTTCACTGATTATCATACTCACAAACACTGTTATAGAACATTAAGCTCAGAGTCTTTTTTCATGAAGATGCTTTATTTGTAAGACTGAATGACTCATATGTATGTTTGTAATTCTTCATTTACAGTCCAGACATGGCACTTGCTCTAATTTGGGCCTTCAATAATTCATAGTGGCCCAACATGATTGTAGATTCAACGTAGAATTCTTATTTGGATCATAGATTGTCAAGATTTAACCCAAAGCCCTGCTAGTAGTGCTTTATTTAACAATCATTGTTAATGGATCGGATCAGAGTCTCGATGGCTACGTTGTTGCCTGTACTTATGGTACATAAACACTGTATTATCAAATATTACACTAATAGTAAATGCCCATGTCATTTTATTATATATTCTTATACACCTTGGCTAAGATGACTCCAGCTTTCTATAGAGGGCTTCTAATTTAGTAATGTAACCTTTATATCACTACGAGACTCTGGGTATATATAGAGCCTATACTGTCAGTTACAGTACATTCAAATACTGTCTTCATTTGGGTATTTTGTGTCCACTCCGCCTAGTATTTAATGTTTTACCACTTTATGTCTCTTATTTAATGATGAGTTCATACAACATTTATATTCATTATATGTAAGAGCAGGAATTAGATGGTTAATCTGACCTCAGTTTACTTTTGATCCTAGGGTTTGGTTCACATACCTAAATGTTAGTGGTTACCTTTGATGTTGCTGATTACTGTCTACTTGATGATTAAAACTGCCTCTAGGATGGTATACAATGTTATGTTTGCTATGCAGCAGATATTGCTTAATCATTTATTGAAGTTCTAGAGTGATCTTATAGAGGGTTAGATTGCTAATGAGATTAAGCCTAATAATACCTAAAAGTCAGAGCAGCAACTAAGTCACTATTACTGCCGCTAACATAAGACGTTGTGCCCATATAGTATCAATCCTTCAGACTCTGCGTTAACATAACCTGAATAGGAGTAATAGATTTCCGCCTGCTATGGGACTATAGTAATATGCTTGAGTAGCCACCTGCGGTGGAGGTGGCACAACATTGAGTTATATATCTTAGCTTGAGGACTTTAAATTTTAAGATAACGCAGACGGGGCACTCTATTTATCTAAATGTGGTCGTATACCCCATTACAATAAGGGTTTATCAAATGCTCTTGATACCTTAACTATAGAATCTCCTTAGCTCTCTTAGACAGAGGAGTGGAACAGACTAATAAAGCTGGTTCTATTTAGTCATTGGTATGTATAACTAAATTTTATTAGTTAAAGCAATCTTTATCCTTGTTACTAAGCCTATTGTTTTGAGATATATCTTACCTATCTTACCTACCCGACCTACTGAGTGGTGCCTACATGGGTTATGTATACCTGCATAACACAATAATGCTAATTAGTTACTACATTACAATAGTTGTTTAATTGTCAACCAGTAGTGGGTAGTGCCTGTAGTTCTTTATTATAGCCATATCATTTGTTTAACCCAAGCTAAACCTGGTGTGACTTGTATAAGTAACAAAGCCATAATGAATCACCAAGGCACGTATTCAATCAATAGTTATATGGCAACCTAGGTCACCTAGAAGTTCTCTCAGTTATGATATTACATAGATTTATATATATTTGAAGCCTAATCTTGCTATATTGCTATTACTGGTAATTTACATTCTCATATATCTGTTATATTTACTATAAACTGCCATGTCATCATGAGTCCTGGGGAGTCTTAGGCATACAGCTTCTACTTTTTAATCCCCACTAAATAGCACTATCTCCTATTTAACCTTCAAGGGCTCTACCGTTAGAGGAGACATATTCAGTTCTCCACCTCTACACATAGATAGGAGTTACCCTTATCTGTTTTGTATTCAAAAGCTCAGAGGCCCAAAAGTGTTTACTGGCCTGATATCCTAACTGGCTCCGCCCCCCCTACCCTCCCTTTTATCTAATTTAGAGCGGCTCTCACCCACTGAATTTCCCTTCCCCAAAAACCATGAAGCTAACCCCCACCTTGCCCCAATCTTTTTTGAATAAGATAACCTAATGTATATTTTCTACTGCAATGTGGCGACCATTTCTATTCTTCATATGATATAAAACCAATATAAAATTTAAAATGAGGTTTCAGAATCCTATGTTCTAGATGAACTCCTGCAGTATAAATTGGTTGTGGTGTCCCCTCCCTGAACATCCATAAGGAATGTGTAATCTAGTGCCATGGCGTATGATGCAGTTACCCTCTTTTTTTTGTTACTATACATTGACCATCATTGTTCAAGAGAATAGCTACATAATAATTTACTCAGAGTGGATATGCCTACCATACTTGTATTTGGATGTTATTTCTTATGTTGACACCTCCTTTGATATGTATATGCATGTTATTATGCTATTGGAATTGTCTTGCGGACATACTTTATTGGTTGTTATTTCTCAAAACCTCAATAAAAAATTCTCAAAAAAAAACAAAAAAACAAAAAAAACATTGATTGTGTATCTGACTTATTGCCTGGTGTATTATGTGTTTCTAAAATGCCCTCTGAAGAGTTATCATGCGCCATCTTACTTTTTTGACAGGCATATTTTTCCATTAATCTAGTGTATCTTAAAGTGAAATACAAGTGTCCTTTGCACACAAAATAAAGTGAGTTTTTTTCTTTTATTTTTCTTTCATTTTTTCCTAATTTTTCTTTACCTTTTCTTCCTTCTTTCTCTTTCTTTTTTATTTTCTTTCTTTTTTTTTACCTTAAATAGCAGTTTCTTTCATGTAATTGGCAACAGTCCATGAGCTAGTGACGTATGGGATATACAATCCTACCAGGAGGGGCAAAGTTTCCCAAACCTCAAAATGCCTATAAATACACCCCTCACCACACCCACAATTCAGTTTTACAAACTTTGCCTGGTGAAGTAAGTTTGTGCTAAGATTTCTACGTGGATATGCGCTTCTCAGCATTTTGAAGCCCGATTCCTCTCAGAGTACAGTGAATGTCAGAGGGATGTGAAGGGAGTATCACCTATTGAATGCAATGGTTTTCCTCACGGGAGATCTATTTCATAGGTTCTCTGTTATCGGTCGTAGAGATTCATCTCCTACCTCCCTTTCCAGATTGACGATGACGCGAGTGTGTCATGTCCGGATGTTGTTAGCGACAAAATGTTTTTTCTGTTTGTTTTGTGCGTCATACTTGGCGCCAAATATTTTCATTATTTAAAACCCCATTCCTATATGCCTCTTGCCTTTTTTCTCTATCAGAGGGCTATGCTGTTTGCATTTTTTTCCCATTTCTGAAACTGTCTGTCTCAGAAATCACTGTTGGAACCCTGCTGCCTGATAACAGTTCTACCAAAGCTAAGTGCATTTGTTTTAAACTTGTGGAGGTTATATCTCCAGCTGTGGTTTGTAATAGTTGTCATGATAAACTTTTACATGCAGCTAATGTGTCCATCAGTAATAGTACATTGCCTGTTGCTGTTCCTTCAACATCTAATGTACAAGATATACCTGTGAATTTAAAATAATTTATTGCTAATTCTATACAGAAGGCTTTGTCTGCCATCCCGCCTTCTAATAAATGTAAAAGGTCTTTTAAAACTTCTCATAAAGTTGATGAAATTTCAAATGACCGACAACATACTGAATTATCCTTCTCTGATGAGGATCTATCTGATTCAGAAGATCCTTCCTCAGATATTGACACTGACAAATCTACTTATTTATTTAAAATGGAGTATATTCATTATTTGTTAAAAGAAGTGTTGATTACATTGGATATTGAGGAAACTAGTCCTCTTGATATTAAAACTAGTAAACATTTAAATTCCGTTTATAAACCTCCTGTGGTTACTCCAGAGGTTTTTCCAGTTCCTGATGCTATTTCTGATATTATTTCTAAGGAATGGAATAGGCCTGGTACTTCTTTTATTCCTTCTTCAAGGTTTAAAATGTTTTATCCTTTGCCAACAGTTACATTGGAAATTTGTGAAAAGATCCCCAAAGTTGATGGGGCTATCTCTACTCTTGCTAAACGTACTACTATTCCTATGGAAGATAGTACTTCTTTTAAAGATCCTCTAGATAGGAAACTTGAATCTTATCTAAGGAAAGCCTATTTATATTCAGGTCATCTTCTCAGGCCTGCAATTTATTTGGCTGATGTTGCAGCTGCATCAACTTTTTGGTTGGAAAATTTAGCGCAACAAGAAATGGATTCTGATTTGTCTAGCATTGTTCGCTTGCTTCAACATGCTAATCATTTTATTTGTGATGCCATTTTTGATATAATCAAAATTGATGTTAAATCTATGTCTTTAGCTATTTTAGCTAGAAGCGCTTTGTGGCTTAAATCTTGGAATGCTGACATGACTTCTAAGCCCAGATTACTATCTCTTTCTTTCCAAGGTAATAAGTTATTTGGTTCTCAGTTGGATTCAATTATTTTAACTGTCACTGGGGGGAAGGGAGTTTTTTTGCCTCAGGATAAAAGACCTAAGGGTAAATCTAAAGCTTCTAAGCGTTTTCGTTCCTTTCAACAAAATAAGGAACAGAAACCTAATCCTTCCCCCAAGCAATCTGTTTCCAATTGGAACACTTCTTCTAATTGGAATAAATCCAAGCCATTTAAGAAACCAAAGCAACCCCCAAGTCCGCATGAAGGCTCAGCTGGTAGGGGGCAGATTAAGATTTTTCAAGGATATTTGGACAAATTCTGTCCAAAATAAATGGATTCTGAGTATTGTCTCTTAGGGGTACCACATAGGATTCAGAGTAAAACCTCCTGTGAGAAGATATTTTCTCTCACACATCCCAGCAAATCCAGTAAAGGCTCAGGCTTCCCTGAAGTGTGTTTCAGACCTGGAGTTTTCAGGGGTAATCATGCCAGTTCTGTTTCAGGAACAGGGTCTGGGGTTTTATTCAAATCTATTCATTGTCCCAAAGAAAGAAAATTCATTCAGACCAGTTCTGGATCTGAAAATTTTGAATTGTCTATAAGGACTATTCTGCCTTTTGTTCAGCAAGGGCATTATATGTCCACAATAGACTTTCAGGATGCATATCTTCATATTCCTATTCATCCAGATCATTATCAGTTTCAGAGATTCTCTATTCTAGACAAGCATTACCAATTTGTCGCTCTTCCTTTTGGCCTAGCGACAGCTCCAAGAATCTTTTCAAAGGTTCTCGGTGCCCTACTCTCTGTAATCAGAGAGCGGGGTATTGCGTGTTTCCTTATTTGGATGATATCTTAGTACTAGCTCAGTCTTTACGTTCTGCAGAATCTCATATGAATCAACTAGTGTTGTTTCTTCGAAAACATGGTTGGATTATCAATTTACCAAAAATTGGGTCACCTTTTTAGGTTTCCAGATAGATTCAGTGTCCATGACTCTAACAGGCAAGAGACGTTTAAAATTGGTTGCAGCCTGTCGGAACCTTCAGTCCCAGTCATTCCCTTCAGTAGCTATGTGCATGGAAGTTTTAGGTCTCATGACTGCAGCATCGGACGCGATACCCTTTGCTCGTTTTCATATGAGACCTCTCCAGCTTTGTATGCTGAACCAATGGTGCAGGGATTATACAAGGATATCACAATTAATATCCTTAAATCCCAATGTTCGACTATCTCTGACTTGGTGGTTAGATCACCATAGTATAGTTCTAGGGGTCTCTTTTGTTCATCAAACCTGGACTGTAATCACAACAGATGCGAGTTTTTCAGGTTGGGGAGCTGTTTGGGGATCTCTGACAGCACAAGGGGTTTCGAAATCTCAAGAGACGAGATTACCAATCAATATTTTGGAACTCAATTTTCAGGGCTCTTCAGATTTGGCCTCCTTGGAGTCTTAATTTGGTTTTGAAGGCTTTACAGGCTCCTCCATTTGAGCCTATGCATTCTTTGGACATTAAACTACTTTCTTGGAAAGTGTTGTTTCTTTTGGCCATCTCTTCTGCTAGAAGAGTTTCTGAATTATCTGCTCTCTCTTGTAAATCTCCTTTTCTGATTTTTCATCAGGATAAGGCAGTTTTGCGGACTTCATTTAAATTCTTACCTAAGGTTGTGAATTCTAACAACATTAATAGAGAAATTGTTGTCCCTTCCTTGTGTCCTAATCATAAGAATTCTTTGGAGAGATCTTTACATTCTTTGGATGTGGTGAGAGCTCTGAAATATTATGTTGAAGCTACTAAAGATTTTAGGAAGACTTCTAGTCTATTTGTTATCTTTTCTGGTCCTAGGAAAGGTCAGAAGGTTTCTGCCGTTTCCTTGGCATCGTGGTTAAAGCTTTTGATTCATCAAGCTTATTTGGAGTCGGGTCAAGCTCCGTCTCAGAGAATTACAGCTCATTGTACTAGATCAGTTTCCACTTCGTGGGCTTTTAGGAATGAAGCTTCAGTTGATCAGATTTGCAAAGCAGAAACTTGGTCTTCTTTGCACACATTTACTAAATTCTATTGTTTTTATGTTTTTGCTTCTTCGGAAGCAGTTTTTGGTAGAAAAGTTCTTCAGGCAGCTGTTTCAGTTTGATTCTTCTGCTTATGTTTTAATTTTATTCCTTTCATTTATGAGAATAAACTTATGTTTTGGGTTGTGGATTAATTTTCTTCAGCGAAAAATGGCTGTTTTTAATTTATCCCTCCCTCTCTAGTGACTCTTGCGTGGAGTTCCACATCTTGGGTATTGCTATCCCATACGTCACTAGCTCATGGACTCTTGCCAATTACATGAAAGAAAACATAATTTATGTAAGAACTTACCAAATAAATTAATTTCTTTCATATTGGCAAGAGTCCATAAGGCCCACCCTTTCTATGGTGGTTATGATTTTTTTGTATAAAGCACAATTATTTCCAAATTCCTTTGTTGATGCTTTTTACTCCTTTCTTTATCACCCCACTACTTGGCTATTCATTAAACTGAATTGTGGGTGTGGTGAGGGGTGTATTTATGGGCATTTTGAGGTTTGGGAAACTTTGCCCCTCTTGGTAGGATTGTATATCCCATATGTCACTAGCTCATGGACTCTTGCCAATATGAAAGAAATGAATTTATCAGTTAAGTTCTTACATAAATTATGTTATTTTTAGTTCTGTTTTTTTTTTTCCTGGGGCCACAACAACTATGACACACATTTGTAGTCCTGCTTTCTTCTAAGGGGATTCAAAGATTATAGATTATATAGATTACAGCCATCATACCATAACAAGGATGATGCATAGGATTAATGTATTTAGAGCCACCTAAAATCTTGGAAAATTATTTTTTTCTTTGAAAAACAGGCATATGTATGTCTCACATAATTTCTAAAAAACAAAAACAAACTTAATTTGGGGACACAACAGAATGTTTGGCTAGATGCATTTGCTAATGAAATCCCAGTATAGCCTAGATCACTGTGAAAATGTGATAGGGTGCCCCCTAAGTGAGGAATATCAAAAATATGCTTTGAGCAGTAACCAGAGTAAATGGAAGAGCAGCAAAGTGTTCCACATCAAATCTGAGGAACTTGGAGTGTTCTGAATGGTTTCAAATATAATGATAAATTAATATCATTTAGGTTTATGGTAGGCATGATCTTGCCTAACTCCAGTGCAAGAATGAATGAGTGAAGGGACTTCTTTTTGAAATTCAGATACTCTCACGTATATTTAACTATTTCAACCTCAGCGCTTTCTTCTTTAAAAAAATGAAAAGGTTGGAATGAAAATACTGGTCCTGTCAATGAACAGCAAACAGCAGAAATTAACACATGAATCTAAAGATTTTCAAAAACAACACACAATATTTTTTTCATCATGAGAAATTGAGAAAGAAGGATCTTGAAGAAGGAGGCCAGATAAACTATTATAAACGCTATTATTCACCAATTGTTTACTCAAGGATATTAAAGCAAAATTCTCTGGAATACAATGGAATACCTAATGAACAGAGGTCCCCTGGTGCAAGATTTTTTTGTGGCTCCACCACCCAAGTTAACTCAAAGTAATAGTAATAATTCCAATCAATATATACATAAATGGATAAAATAATATTTATTTATGCTACAAGATAGTGCACTAGGTCATAAACAACTGGATTCATACTGAGCAATTATCATGGTGGGCAGTTGGGCTACCAGCTTTATTGTCTTACAGTGACCTAAAAAACATATTTTATGCTTACCTGATAAATTAATTTATTGAATAGTGGTGATAGTCCATGATCCATTACTCCTGGAAATTACCTTTACCTACCACTAGGAGGAGGAAAAGATTCCCAAAACTCAAGAGCTCTATAAAACCCCTCCCCCTCACAGGTACCTTAGTCTACCATATAGCCAAGCAAAATAAGGTAGGAAAAAGCAATAAGAGCAATAAAAGGAGCAAATACTCAAGAGCTCTATAAAACCCCTCCCCCTCACAGGTACCTTAGTCTACCATATAGCCAAGCAAAATAAGGTAGGAAAAAGCAATAAGGAGCAGGAAAAAATATGCTCAAGAAAAAAAAAACAGCAGCAAAAACATCAGGGCAGGGTCTTGTGGACTCTCACTACCATGAAATAAATTAATTTATCAGGTACGCTTAAATTATGTATACTTTCATACAGGTGGGGAGAGTCGATGATCCATTACTCCTGGCAACTAATACCTGAGCAGTGGAATACCCTTCTTCACGCCAAGAGTAGCCATCCTAAAAGGGTCTTTAGATCTGTCATAAAAGGACAGTTCATAAGACTCAGAAGAAATTGTACAACAAAAGCTGAATATGAACAGCAGGCCCTAGACCTAGAAGATCGTCTTTGCAAGAGAGGCTATGACAGGAGAGAGGTTGCTTCCACAAGAAAGGGTATAGCAGCTAGAGAAAGGAAAGATTTTTTGGCAATTAAAAGAAACAAAAATCAGGATAGATTTGAAGGTGTATCTTTTATCACTAAGTACAGCAGTCAATTCCATCAGGTCTATAACATCGTTCGGAAGCATTTTCATATGCTAACTGCCGATGATGACCTGATGGAGGTAGTTACCAAAGGATGTAGATATGCTTTCAAGAAAGGCATGACTATAGGTAACATTTTGGCCCCCACTCAATTGGGCTCTATAAGCACGACAAATTCATCATGGTTAAGGTTCAGAGGTGTTTACAAATGTAGGTATCCGCAATGTATAACCTGTGGATATCTCCAACAAGGAGAAGGTTTCTTCAGTACAGAGACAGGGGAAAGGTTTAATCATTTTTCTTGCCTTAATTGTAGAACCACGTACGTGGTCTACTTGCTCACATGTGAGGTCTGTGGTGTACAGTACACAGGTCTCACCACAAGGGAAACCAGGGACAGGATCCGTGAACATGTGAACAATATTAAAGGGACACTGAACCCAATTTTTTTCTTTTGTAATTCAGAAAGAGCATGCAATTTTAAGCAACTTTCTAATTTACTCCTATTATTAAATTTTTATTCGTTCTCTTGCTATCATTATTTGAAAAAGAAGGCATCTAAGATTTTTTTTGGTTTCAGTACTCTGGACAGCACTTTTTTATTGGTGGATGAATTTATCCACCAATCAGCAAGGACAACCCAGGTTGTTCACCAAAAATGGGCCGGCATCTAAACTTACATTCTTGCATTTCAAATAAAGATACCAAGAGAATGAAGAAAATTTGATAATAGGAGTAAATTAGAAAGTTGCTTAAAATTTCATGCTCAATCTGAATCACAAAAGAATTTTTTTGGGTACAGTGTCCCTTTAAGGCAGGTAAATTAACCACTCCTCTAGTGCAACATTTTAAAATAAAACACAATGAGAGTGCAGATTCACTTAGGTGGACTATTATTGAACAAGTAAAATGTAATAAGAGAGGAGGAGATAGGGATGGATTACTAGCCAAGTGGGAGGCCTTCTGGATTCACATATTAAAAACCAGAGTGCTCCAAGGGTTAAATTCTGAATTTGACATTATAAATTATTGGGAGTAGGGGGGTTTGTTCTGTTCATCCCGGGGGCCTCTCATTCGCTTGGAGTTTTAACAGAGTTTAATTATAAAGTTTTCAGTACTCTAGTTTATTGTTATCTTGAAATGGTTTATTTCCTAAGATAAAAGTGTATTATATTTAAACTGTGGTTATTTTGTTGCAGTTTCCACTCTGTGCACAATGGTCTGAATAGTCCGGTTTTCAAAATGTGATGTTTTTGGGCTAGGAAAACCAAAACTAAAAAGTTCAATTCACTATCGATCATCTTTTGACTATGTAGACATAGAAGTTTGATGTTTTTCATTCATGATATAAATTTTTTTTTTTTAAATAATTACAAATTAATTCAATTAGAGCATGAATGTGGGTGTGTAGTAAGGATTACGCCCAGGATAATGTTTTTTATCCAATCACAATAACACACAGGTGTATTTAAATGTTTTTGGGGTTATGAACACCAGCTACGATTACGGCCAGATGGGCTGAAACGCGTCAGAAGATTGTTCATTGTGTGTTTTCTTAGACACCTACTTTGTCCCGAATTATGTACATCAGCTTTTACTTGATGTTTGCATGAACTCTAAATAAAGCCTTTTAAAAGTTTCCGGAATGCTGGTGCATCTCATTCACTGCCTTTGAGTTTACCTAAAGAAATGGAGGTTGCACAGCTGCTCTGAGGATTCACCTTGCCCGAGTCATTTTTGCACTTACCCGATGTGGCTACAGAGGATTCCGGCGAAGACGAGCAGGTAACCGGAGGTGGAGTTTCCGAGTGACGTCACACGCTAAGGTGCCGTTGTGGAGTGGACCCAGGCCAGGAGGGGAGCGGGACGAGTCGGAGGACAAGCCAGGTCCATTGTGAATGGATTGGTGCCTCCAAGCAGACGGATAGAGTCCAGTGAGTGCTCCCTGTGGACGGGCCACAATATTTTGGTGAGTGAGGGGGAAGACCCTGTTTCAAAATCTACAGTGCCCGTACGGTTTATAGAACTGACTCTTATCTAACGGCTAGCAATAGGTGCTCACACAGCTCCATGCAAGAACCTAAGCAGTGGAGTCCACGAGTAATGAGACATAAAGGATGGTATATAGAAACACCTTTTTTCACTGAAAACCCCCACAAAAAGGGCTTTTTTAAAATTTAAACAATGAGCCAAAAATAAATCAAGCTGAGACAACTGCCTGAAGGACCCAAAGGCTGCCTCAGAAGAAGCAAAAACACTAACAACAAAAAAAGGCAACTGACCTAGTAAAATGAGCAGTAATCCATTTCAGTGGAGGCTGACTTGCCTCCAAGTTTTTGATAAGCATGAAGAACAAAATTGCATTGACAGGACAATTTCAGCCTCTAAACATAGTAAGCATTTGTCCATAGACATGGACTGATCTAATTCTGAATCCATTACTGTAGTCACAGCTACAGAAAGCAGATCCCAAAAAGTTTTTTGCAGTATGACAATCTTGGTCGTTAGCCACTGACAGGGCATATATATGCTTTTAATATCTAGATATATTTATCAGATACATTTCAGCTTTGCTCCAGCTCTCAATATCACGAACTGTCATGGGCGCCGCCCGGAAGCTCCCCCCCAATTTTAGAGTTTTTGATAAGCATGAGAAACAAAATTGCATTGGCAGGACAATTTCAGCCTCTAAACATAGTAAGCATTTGTCCACAGACATGGACTGATCTAATTCTGAATACATTACCGTAGTCACCGCTACAGAAAGCAGATTCCCCCCAAAAAAATTAAATTATTGAAAAATAAAATAATTTCAAAGTAATAAAAATATTAGGTTGATAATTTTATTATAACATAAAAAATAAATAACCGCTAATAAAGCACCTTAGATAGCCTGAGACTCCTACCGTACAGGATAAAACACCCCACTAGTAAGAGGAAGGCAGACTCTACTGTCGATATAGACTGTTCTTCTTCCCTTGACAAAAATGTTCCGTTAGATGAAAACAAGCATCCTACACTGATTCTTAATGCGAGGCAATTCCTACGCACTACAGACTCACTGAGCTCCGTTCCGTATAGCGGAAGTGCGGGTGTCACGTAAGCGGGATGGAAAATCAACTACACCACTTAAAGTGCGAAATAGAGAGAAAACGACTTAAAATTAAAACCTTTAAGTAAAACTCTCTGATAACTGTCCCAATATGCTGTAAATGATCAGAATACAAGCCAATGTCAAAGTATTGCTTTAAGTTTCTTAAATAAAGGAAAAACTCTATAACCCCTCAGCCAAGAGAAAAGTTCTCAAGTCTCTTACTGTAAACCTTATGTCTCAATTAAATGTTAAGCACATAATATAAATGATCCGTCCAAGAAAACGTATCCTTAACTAAAAAAGCATAACTTGTCCCAAAAAATGGATCCATAAGAGAATTTACCTCTGAAGTGCTGCTGTCCTTCAGTACCTAGAAGGCAAAGGCACTTACCTTAGATCCTGCAGGACAGATGCTGCTCCTTAGGTGTGGCAGGTACTTCACTCCCTGTCATGGACCTGTAGGAAAAGAAAAACTCTCTAGTACCCAACTCTGGCTTTCTGTAAAGGGGTAGCAAAGTGTTAAAAGTAAAGCAAAGACTACCTCACTGATTGACATGGACACAGCTAGACCCCAATCCTTGCTTGCAGGGAAAAGTACCCATAAAAGGATTAAATATCTTCAGACACCAACTTCGCACATCCTCCATTGACAGAGGCAAAGAAAATGACTAGGAATTATGGGTGAGGGGAGTTACACTTAACAGCTTTGCTGGGGTGCTCTTTGCCTCCTCCTGCTGGCCAGGAGTTGAATATCCCACTAGTAATTGGAATAACGTTGTGGACTCTCCATGCCATAGGAAAGAAATACACTTTGTACAGTTACTTCTTAGTCTTGGTGGAAGAATATATATATATATATATATATATATATATATATAATATAGAATAAAGTCAGTAGAATAGGCACTCCATAGAACAATAACAACATCCAGGGTGCACTTGAAAAATATCCAGTAATCCAAAGTAGAAAAAAGGCACTCACTGAAAAATGATGTAAAACTTAACATTTTATATATATATATATATATATATATATATATATATATATATATATATATATATATATATATATATATATATATATTGCTCTGTAATCTTTTACTCTGCTGTATCATGCATTTGACAAAGGGGACATAACGTTCCCGAAACGTTAGGCATTTTATGTAATTTATTAATTGTTAAGTTTTAGATAATTTTTCAGTGAGTGCCTTTTTTATACTTTGGATTACTGTATATATATATATATATATATATATATATATATATACATATATATATGTATAATTTATAGTATTTTTTATTTCTATATGATGGTGCTGTTTGAGTTTTAAGTGTTGTATGTCAGATTGTTTTTAATTACTAAACGTGGGGAGCAATTAAGGAAGAGAAGAACAATATTATTAAGGTGTGCCCCTAATATAACATACTTGGGAACCACCCATTAAAGGAGATGATTATATAAAGGATCAAGGTAAGTAGATCAGGTATCTTAATAAATGCACAGAGTTGACATGCTCAGATCACCTGATCTTCACCTACAAGGTTGGTGGAGTTGACAAGCAGTTATTATAGGCTGTCTTATATAAACCACTGTGACATTGGATAATTTGTAAGTCACCCATAAAACATTAGATGATTGATATTGGAATAATAGTAATTATCATAACCGCTTTACCCTCAGCAAAGGATCTGAACTTTGATTTGTTGTGCAGTCACATCACTGTGATTCCCATTAGAGTATCGGAGAGACATCAACAAACCGATCCTGGAGGAGAAGGGACTTCCTAAAAATGCCCAGAATCTGGTAAGTTCTAAATTGAAGCAGCTAGTGTAACTGTTACAACTCTGCACCCGATAAGAACATAATTTGTAACTATAACTTTATTCTAAATAACTAAACATAGTATCATAGATTGTTTTGCAATAATCAGTAACTTAGTTGGATTGTGCTTAAAAGGAGAATTGCTTATACTTTTGAAATACAACTTTAGGACAGACACTATTAATTGTTATATGATCCCTGTTATTGGTCAATGACCTTTTATTTAGACAAACCGACGGACAATTATATAAACTGAAAATTTTAATATATATATATATATATATATATATATATTTATACACAGTATCCCGCAAAGTGAGTACACCCCTCACATTTTTGTAAATATTTTATTATATCTTTTCATGTGACAACGCTGAAGAAATGACACTTTGCTACAATGTTAAGTAGTGAGTGTACACGCTGTATAACAGTATAAATTTGCTGTCCCCTCAAAATAACTCAACACACAGCCATTAATGTCTAAACCGTTGGCAACAAAAGTGAGTACACCCCTAAGTGGAAATGTCCAAATTGGGCCCAATTAGCCATTTTCTCTCCCCGGTGTCATGTGACTCGTTAGTGTTATAAGGTCTCAGGTGTGAATAGGGAGCAGGTGTGTTACATTTGGTGTTATCGCTCTCACACTCTCTCATACTGATCACTGGAAGTTCAACATGGCACCTCATGGCAAAGAACTCTCTGAGAATCTGAAAAAAAAATAACTGTTGCTCTACATAAAGATGGTCTAGGCTATAAGAAGATTGCCAAGACCCTGAATCTGAGCTGCAGCATGGTGGGCAAGACCATACAGCAGTTTCACAGGACAGGTTCCACTCAGAACAGACCTCGCCATGGTCGACCAAAGAAGTTGAGTGCACGTGCTCAGCGTCATATCCAGAGGTTGTCTTTGGGAAATATACGTATGAGTGCTGCAAGCATTGCTGCAGAGGTTGAAGGGGTGGGGGTCAGCCTGTCAGGGCTCAGATCATACGCCGCACACTGCATCAAATTGGTCTACATGGCTGTCGTACCAGAAGGAAGCCTCTTCTAAAGATGATGCACAAGAAAGCCCGCAAACAGTTTGCTGAAGACAAGCAGACTAATTACGTGGATTAATGGAACCATTCCCTGTGGTCCGATGAGACCAAGATAAACTTATTTGGTTCAGATGGTGTCAAGTGTGCGTCTCAACCAGGTGAGGAGTACAAAGACAAGTGTGTCTTGCCTACATTCAAGCATGGTGGGGGAAGTGTCATGGTCTGGGCCTGCATGAGTGCTCTCCGCACTGGGGAGCTACAGTTCATTGAGGGAACCATGAATCCCAACATGTACTGCGACATACGGAAGCAGAGCTTGATCCCCTCACTTCGGAGACTGGGCCACAGGGCAGTATTCCAACATGATAACGACCCCAAACACACCTCCAAGATGACCACTGCCTTGCTAAAGAAGTTGAGGGTAAAGGTGATGGACTGGCCAAGCATGTCTCCAGACCTAAACACTATTGAGCATCCTCAAACAGAAGGTGGGGGAGCGCAAGGTCTCTAACATCCACCAGCTCTGTGATGTCGTCATGGAGGAGTGGAAGAGGATTCCAGTGGACACCGGTGAAGCTCTGGTGAACTCCATGCCCGAGGGTTAAAGCAGTGCTGGAAAATAATGGTGGCCACACAAAATATTGACACTTTGGGCACAATTTAAACATTTCCACTTAGGGGTGTACTCACTTTTGTTGCCAACGGTTTAGGCATTAATGGCTGTGTGTTGAGTTTGAGGGGACAACAAATTTACACTGTTATACAGTCTGTACACTCACTACTTTACATTGTAGCAAAGTGTAATTTCTTCAGTGTTGTCACATGAAAAGATATAATAAAATATTTACAAAAATGTGAGGGGTGTACTCACTTTTTGTAGGATACTGTATATATATATATATACTGTGTATATATATATATATATATATATATATATATATATATATATATATAGGTACAAGAAAAGATTGCGTATCCACTCCACAAAGCAGAGGTAAAATTAAAATTGGAAATGATAACAATAGTATGGGGTTTTAGCCCCTAAAGCAAAGAACTTACTTTTAACTACCTCAATCTGTATGAGGTAAGTAGCCGCTGTAAAGAGATAGAGCACTGCTCCCTCAGGTATTCAAGCTGCCCAATATATATTAAAACAGGGGATCCAGGGGGTCTGGTCAGTCGTACTGCTTCTGAAATATGGTAGTATGCTTTTCCACTGTGCATCCACACTATAGCCTCTCTGGATATGTATATATAAAAACAAAAATACACTAATATAGTGAAGTATGTTTTATTATAATATTATAATGAGTTCACTCGATATCAAAGTATATAGATTCCCTGACGCATTTCAAAGTTGCCTTCTTCATCAGAGGGATATACTACAAATATGACTGATCGAGTTTTTAAAAAAGCGGCATTAGAGTAAGTCCGGAATCCTAAACATTTGATTGGATCTAAGATTTAGTGGGTAATTGGCTTCAGATGGTCATGTGGTATTGTCACATGACCGAGTGTAACAACAAGTCAGACATATTTAAAGAGGTCATGTTGACACTCGCATATCGGTACTTACTCATAAAAATGTGACCGGTAAAATATTCTAGAAAATACATCAATGTACCAAATTCATTTCAGTTCTAACAATATTAAAAAAGTTACATATGTATGGAGATATGATCATAAATAAAAGCATGCGACCATAAGGAAGAAAACAAAATTAGATTGTAATAGGACCATCCCGGTCATGTGATATTTCCACGTGATCTGATATACTAGCACACAAAGTAAGCTTTAAAGTGAAACATATTTAAATGTCTATATCAGGTACAAATGGTAATAGCACCGTCCCGGTCCAGTGACATAATCTCATGATCGGATACAGCTAGGAACAGAGTAAAATTTAAGGTGGAACATCTTTGCATATCTGTATTCACAACCATATTACAAGCACTATTTATATATGTACAGAGCTAAAAAAAAATAATGAAATACATACACATAATTGTCCCTCAATGGTAACTGCAATTATGGATAAAAAAAGTAATTAAGACATATATAAAATTTAAAATACAATTATATAATAAATAAATTCATTCATAACAAGCATATATCTACAAAATAAAAAACCATTAAAAATAAATGTACATAAATACATACAATATTTTATGGTTTGCTACAGATATAACTATACAATCATAATTAAAATATAATGCTAAATGATTGACAATTAGACAACCATATATTGTAGAAGCAATCATATAGGAATAAGATACTAACAAATGCAAATAAAGAATATTCACCTTAAATGAAGACCTATAATGAAACGTAATAACATGAATATTATAATAGTTAAATTAAAAGTACAGAAAACTGCATTATTGAAACAATGTTTCAGAAACAACCCCTTAATGAAAGAAATAGAACTATTTAGTATTTCTAAGCCAAAACATAGGTGATATGAAGTCAAAAAACATAAATTATGCTTACCTGATAATTTCATTTTCATCTGTATGGGAAGAGTCCACAGCTGCATTCATTACTTGTGGGAAATACTGAACCTGACCACCAGGAGGAGGCAACGACACCCCAGTAAAAGGCTTAAATACCTCCCCCACTTCCTCATAACCCCAGTCATTCTGCCGAGGGAGCAAACAATAGGAGAAATATCAGGGTGAAAAAGGTGCCAGAAGAAAAAATGTCAAATTTAGGGCCGCCCATCAGAGAACACAGGCGGGAGCTGTGGACTCTTCCCATACAGATGGAAATTAAATTATCAGGTAAGTATAATTTATGTTTTCCATCTTACTATGGGAAGAGTCCACAATCCTTACTTGTGGGAAACATATACCCAAGCTCTAGAGTACACGGAATGCTAACGGGAGAGAAAAAAGAGGGGCGGACCCTAATCTGAAGGCACCACAGCCTGCAAAACCTCTCTCCTGAAGGCTGCTTCAGCAGAAGCAAAAACATCAAACTTGTAAAAATTTTGGAAAAAGTATGTAAGGAGAGCCAGGTAGCGGCCTTAGAAATCTGATCCATATAAGCCTCATTTTTGAAGGCCCAAGAGGAAACCACTGCTCTCGTAGAATGAGCCTTAATCCTCAGAGGAGACATGTCCCACTGTTTCTATGCTAAACGGATGATACTCCTCAGACAAAAAGATAAGGACGTTGAAGAGGCCCTCCGAGAACAAACAGAGAAAGAGGTTTGTCTAACTTCCTTTGTAGCCCCGAAGATAGAACTTCAAGGCACAAACTACATCCAGAACACGTTGGAAACGTTCCTTCGATGAAGAAGAATTAGGACATAAGAAAGGAACCACTATCTCTCGATTGATGTTGCGAATTGACACAACTTTAGGAAGAAACCTAACTTGGTTCGTAGAACAGCCTTATTGGCATGAAAAGATAAGAAGGGATGCATTGCAAGGCAGCAATCACAGATACTCTGCGCGCAGAAGCAATAGCCAGTAGAAAAGGAACCTTCCAAGACAACAATTTAATGTCCACTTCATGCATAGGCTCCAACGGAACCCATTGCAAAACCTTAAGGACAAGATTTAAACTCCAAGGAGGAGCCTTAGATCTAAACACAGGTCTGATCCCAGCAGAGCCTTAACAAATGGCTGCACATCTGGAAGCTCTGCAAACCTCATGTGCAGTAACACAGACAGGGACAAAAACTGTCCCGTCAGGGGATTTAGCAGAAAAGCCCTTCTCCAGTTCATCCTGGAAAACAGAAAAAGTAGGTCCTCCACACCTTATGATAGATGCGACAAGCAACCAGCTTACGAGCTTGAATGAGAATAAAATAACTCTCTTAGTAAACCCTCTCTTGGCTAGGACTAAGCGTTTAATCTCAACGCAGTCAGCCTCAGAGAATATAGACATTGATGAGCAAAGAGACCATGGTAAGCAGATCCCTGTGACAAGATAACTTCTGCGGAGGAGATGATGACACAAACCATATCCTTTGCGGCCAAGACGGAGCGGCCAGTATCCCTGACACCTGCTTGACTCGAGCAACTACACTAGTAAGTAGTGGTAACGGTCGGAAAGGATAAATCAGATTGAACCTCTAAGGCACCGCTAATGCATCCGTTAGCTCTGCCTGAGGATCCCTGTACCTCGACCCCTATCTGGGTAGCTTGGTATTGAGACATTATAAGATCTTCCTCTTGCACATCTCTGCAAACACTGGGGATGGAGAGACCATTATCCCTGATGGAAGGATTGCCTGCTGAGGAAATTCGCTTCCCAGTTGTCCACACCTGGAATGTGGATTGCTGACAGTGAACAAATGCGGGTCTCCCCTACACCATAATCTGAGATACTTCCCTCAACGCTAGGGAGCTTCTCGTTCCCCCCTGATAGTTGATGTAAGCCACCAAGGATATATTGCTTGATTAGAATCTGATTAGCTAGGATGAACCCAGCAGAGGCCAAGCCTTCATAGCACTGTATATTGCCCGAAGATCCAAAATGAGATCAGGAGGGAGCTTTACCTCCTGAGACCAGAGGCCCTGTACCTTCCTGGCACCCCAAACAGCTCCCTATCCTGACAGACTCGTAACCATAGTCACAATCACCCAGGAAGGTCTTGAGACAGACGTCCCTAAGGACAAGTGAGCCAGTTAAAATCACCAAGAGAGCCATTCTCCATATTCGTTGTCCAGAGAAATCTGTTTTAGACAGATCCAATGATCGCCATTCCACTAGATCAGCATGCGCAGTTGCAACAGTCTGAGGTGAAACCTGGGAAAGGAAATGATCTCCAAGCTGGACACCATGAGACCAATCACCTCCATACACCGAGCCACAGATGGCCTTAAGGAGATCTGGAGGGCAAGACATGTTGAAGCTAGCTTGCAACATTTCTGGTCTGTTAGAAATATTCTCATGTCTATGGAGGCTATTATAGTACCCGAGAATTCTACCCTGGTACTTGATACAAGAGAACTCTCTCTAGATTATCTGCCATCTATGGGATCGAAGAAGACAGAGGAGGTATTCCGAACGGTCCACGCTTCGAAAAATTTCTTTAGCTAGACCAAACGGAAGGGCAATAAACTGGAAGTGCTGGTCCAGGAATGCAAACCTTAGGAACTGGAAGTGGTTCTTGAGGATTGGTACGTGAAGGGAGCATTCTTCAGATCTATCGTGGTCATGAACTACCCCTCTCAAACGAGGGGAAGAGTGGACCTTATTGTCTCCATCTTAAATGAGGGGACATTTAAAAACCTGCTTAAGCACTTTAGGTACAGAATCAGACGGAAAGTTCCCTCCTTCTTAGGGACCACAAAAGGTTTCAACTGGAAGAATAGGTAGCACTCTCAGTATTGCAAAAAAATGGATGTTTAATCCGACATAGGTTTCATCAATACAAAAACACACACAGGTAATGGAGGTAAGAAAGGGGTGTGTCCTTACACGTTTCGTGCCGTACGGCACTTAGTCATAGGATGAAAAGGTTTCAATAGTATCCCAAACCTCTCACTGCAATAGGCACCGGGACAATACCTCCTAGAGGACAGATCTTGTACACACCCCAGAAATGCTTCCCTCCTTTCTGGTCAGAAAGACAGGAGGAATCTGCCCTTGGGTGGCTGAGACTTAAAACTTATATTGTAACCCTGAGCTATGACCTCCAGGACCCATGGATCCTGCACGTCCTTGAACCAAGTGACTGAAAAGAGCGACGTACCGCCCCCTACATGATCCAGAAGAGGACTGGGGACTGCCCATTCATGCCGACGTCGACTCGGCGGGCTTCTTGCTCTGCTTGGATTTATTCCAGGACTGAGCTGGCTTCCAAGAGCTCTTGGTTTGCTCCAGCTTAGCGGAGAACTGCTGACATGGGCTTTATCAGAACAAAAAGAACGCAAACCGTCCCTTAGTTCATATACTCTTGCGGTAGGAGGGCACCCTTGCTCCCTGGGACCGTGGAGATAATTGAGTCCAGACCTGGACCAGAAAAAATTATTCCCTTAAATAGAGGGAAGCAGTCTAGACTTAGAAGTCATATCCGCAGACCATGACTCCAGCCAGAGCCCAATGGACCTGAAAAGAAAAAGCTGAAGCCATAGCATTCAAGCGAATAAACTGCCTAATAGCAGCACAGATAAAAGAATTTACAACTCTCAGGGCCGTAAATCTTTTCTGAGTAACGTCGAGGGGACCCTCCACCCCGATAAATCCTATAAGGAGTCACGCCTGAAGGTAGTTTCTTCAGTAACCACGGCAACAGCCGCCAGATGAAACAAATATCCCGTATGTTGAAACATCCTTCTTAAGAGAGTTTCCATTTTTTATACATGGGCTCTTCTAACGAAGAACTATCCTCAAGTGGGATAGTAGTACGTTTAGCAAGGGTAAAGATAACGCCATCCCATTTAGGGACGGAACCTCACAACTCCATTGAGAGTCCAGGACTGGGGACAATTTGTTAAAGGGAGAAGAGGGGGAAAAGGAATCCAATCCTGTCCCATTCATTCATAATAATGTTCGCCATCTAACAGGAGCAGGGAAGGATAAGGTACCACCCTGTCCTCAAACTCTATCCAATTTAGGAATTAAAGGTTCATCAGGCATTTTGACCTCTGGGACCTCTGAATTCGCCAAAAACTTCCTTAGAAGAAAGCGCAAATTCTGAAACTAAAGTCTGGGTCCTCTGGCGGCCGAAAGTTTACAGACAGCAGACTCCAACCCAGAATGTTCATACTCTGAAATCTCAGAAAGAACTTCATCCTCGGATAACCCTCAGTTAAATCCAATAAATTATCTGATGTACTCTGAGGAGTGCAAAAAACCTTTGGCTTGTGCTTAGCAGGGCGAGGTAAAGCATTAAAGGCTGCAAACACCGCCATCTGAACTGCGCAGTAACGTCTGGTGAAAAAAGGCCCCCTCCAGATGGAGGATTAGCAATGCTACGGGAAAACTGAATGTTTAGAGATATAAGAATGTAGGGTATGCACCTCACTGGACGACAACTCCTCAGAGGTGGACGGCTCTGTGGTATCAAACATGTTTGATATCACATTATCAAGGCATATGGAACATAATTGAGAGGGCAGAACTAAGGCCTCCTCACCATATAAAACAGGAATTACTCATTAGGAATAGAGGGAGTGCCCTCTAAAGTAACAAAATCCTCCATCACTAGTGCAATAACCAGAGAACTAGAGAAATAAAACATTTTATTTTATTCAAAAAAAGGCACCCTTATACCCCAATGGCTGGGGCACTCACCACCTCCTATGACCCAGACAGTATAGAGATTTATGGCTCCTCTCTGATAGACACCCGTTCAGGAAAAAGGGAATGAATCACATGGTGCACAATGCAGGACCGTCCCTGCTATGAGAAAGCCTGCCAAGCTTGTAAGATGCATGGCTCTCAAAGTGAAAGAAAAACCTGTATATTCCATAACAGTCTATGAGCCCATAACATCTCACACAAAAAGAAGCATAAAATCAAATAAACATATAAGATTATCCCCCCCTGTTCAATAATCCCCCTAAGGAGATATTAACCCATGATTATATACAGAAAAAAGGAGTCACACTGTGACCCTGTCTTCTTGCGTTATCATATATGTATAAAAAATGAAACAATCTTACCAGAATCTACGCCATGGAACAAGAACACGGCCCTTCAAGTGTGACAGATAGTATCATCGCTTCTGACATGGACTTGAGTGAAGAAAGCAGTCAGCGAAACTCGTAAACGCTGATTGCCTATGGAGCTGTTAATATGAGTCAAGATGGTTTCGCAGAAAGACTCTCCCTGCATCTCCGGACTCTAACTTTCATCCATGCTCTCACTGAGAGGCTGACAAGACTACTTCAAACTCCAGTCCCATCTCGAAAAGTACTACCCTCCATAAGAGACTACTCCGAAATCTTCTAACACTTCTCTGCCAACCTCCTGTGACGAAAGGCAAAGAATAACTGGGGCTATGAGGAAGCGGGGGAGGTAATTAAGTCTTTGGCTGGGGTGTCTTTGCCTCCTCCTGGTGGTCAGGTTCAGAATTTCCCACAAGGAATCCAGCTGTGGAATCTTCCCATATTAAGATCAAAATATAGAATGTGTGTATGTATATATAAATATATCAATAATTAATTTAATTTTCCATATTATAAGATATACTTAAATACATAAAAATGAATACATGGGTATATAGAGAAATATATAAATACACATCTACTAAAGGTATGGATTCAAAAGGTCTCCTGCTTTCTAAGGGTTAATTTCCTATCTGCATTTGGAACTGCTTTAATGAATTCCAAGATGGTGCCCTTCAGGCAGGACGGATCCCTATTATGGTGATATTTATAGTAAGCCGATAAGTTGTGAGATTTTTTCCCCATTTTTAATGTTGGTTATATGCTTTAACAGACGTTTCTTATAGGGCCTAGTGGTGCGGCCCACATATTGGAGGCCACACCCACACTGGAGTAAGTATAAAACAAAATCAGTTTTACAGTTTACTAAGGTGTTAATTTCCACAGCTCTATTATTACTATTAGAGGTAATGGTTTTAGTCACCTTATTTCCTGAATAATGATGAATGCATGATATGCAATTGGCCCGATTGCACTTAAAGAATCCCTTAGATCTCCTTTCAAGCCAGTTTGTACTACCTTGATAACAGTTTAATTTACTTGGAGCTAGGTCAGACTTAAGATTTCTATTTTTCTTAAAAATTATATTAGGACCCACAGAAGTAATATCTTTTAAAAAGACAACCTTTTTCAGGATGTGCCATTGCATAGTTAGATCTGTTGCAAACCGTTTCATGTATATCTGTGCTCTAAATATTGTATGTATTTTTGTACATTTATTTTTAATGGTTTTTATTTTGTAGATATATGCTTGTTATGAATGAATTTATTTATTATATAATTGTATTTTAAATTTTATATATGTCTTAATGACTTTTTTATCCATAATTGTTGTTACCATTGAGGGACAATTATGTGTATGTATTTCATGACATTTTTGAGCTCTGTACATATATAAATAGAGCTTGTAATATGGTTGTGAATACAGATATGCAAAGATGTTCCACCTTAAATTTTACTCTGTTCCTAGCTGTATCCAATCATGTGATTATATCACTGGACCGGGACGGTGCTATAACCATTTGTACCCGATATAGAGATTTAAATATGTTCCACTTTAAAGCTTACTTTGTGTGCTGGTATATCCGATCACGTGAAAATATCACATGACCGGGATGGTCCTATTACAATCTAATGTTGTTTTCTTTTGTCCTTATGGTCGCATGCTTTTATTTATGATCATATCTCCATACATATGTAACTTTTTTTAATATTGTTAGAACTGAAATGAATTTGGTACATTGATGTATTTTCTATAATCTTTTACTGGTCATATTTCTATGAGTAAGTATCGATATGCGAGTGTCAACATGCCCTCTTTAAATATGTCTGACTTGTTGTTACACCCGGTCATGTGACAATACCACATGACCATCTGAGGCCAATTACCCACTAAATCTTAGCTCCAATTTAAATGTTTAGTATTCAGGACTTACTCTAATGCTGCTTGTTTAAAAACTCAATCAGTCACATTTGTAGTATATCCCTCTGATGAAGGCAACGAAATGCGTCAGTGAATCTATATACTTTGATATTAAGTGAACTCCACTCCTGAACTGCTGCTACTTTGCATGCATCCTGCTTCTCATTGTTGTGCCCAAATACTTACCTCATTCTGATTGAGGTCATGTTTGTGAGTGCTATCTTTTCATAATATAATTTTATTATTATAGTAAAAAGTACTTCACTATATTAGTGTATTTTTGTTTTTATATATACATATCCGGAGAGGCTATAGTGGAAAAGCATACTACCATATTTCAGGAGCATCTTGGATACCGGAGGGAGCAGTGCTCTATCTCTTTACAGCAGCTACTTACCTCATACAAATTGAGGTAGATGAAAGTAAGTTCTTTGCTATAGGGGCTAATACCCCATACTATTGTTACCAGTTCCAATTTTAATTTTACCTCTGCTTTGAGGCGCAGATACGCAATCTTTTCTTGTACCTTTATCTATTGGTGAAGTTTTTTGGAATCTTCACAACTCATTTGTCTCTGCTGCCCAAAACGTTGGACACAAACTTTATTATTCATATGAACCCATTGTATGACATTGTTTTTCATCTGTATATATGATTTTTTTTTTATGTCTTAATACACCACTCTGATGGTACTGACTTGTATATTTTTAAAGTGACATACAAAAATTTTGTTCAGTGTTGTAGCACAGATAACATTCTCTTGTTGCTTTATATATATATATATATATATATATATATACACAGTATATATACACACAGTATATATATATGTATTTTATATGCTGTTTTTATTGTGATTTCATTTTTATAACTGGTATCAATTTTTATCCAATACTATTGTGCTATATATATATATATATATATATATATATATATATATATATATATATATAGGAGATGAAACAGGGGAGTATTATGGCCTAAGCCAAATAGGCCGGTGCCTAGGGCAGCAGATTTGGGAGGGGCAGCACATCTGACCTATCCTTTCTCTAAAAGCCAGCACACAGTACAGTGAGCGATAAAGTGCAGGCTTTTACAGCAGAATTTTGAGTGCCTAGGGCAGCACAAAACCTAAATACGCCACTGAGATGAAAAGAAACAGAAGCGCCACATGGCCTAGTATTGTATGTACTAATGTAAAGATGTGCAAGAGATATTCCACTCATATTTAGGTAGGCACCCCTCTTGGTGCAAGTAACGCAGGATGGAAAAGAGGGGTGCCTACCTAAAAGTGAGTGTAATATCTCTTGCACATCTTCACACTAGTACATATAATACTAGGCCATGTGGCGCTTCTGTTTCTTTTCATCTACAGATTACTGATCCCTGGATCTTCACCTACGATCCATTCACAGATAGCAGCCTGGACCTGAATTACATTGAAACCATTTGGTTGGTTTCAAGGATATACTCTACACTGATATATATGACTTGTTACTTATATACTATTTATGTCCATTTTGTGTTTGTCTTATCAAAAGATTTATTAGTGTTTTTTCCCATATAGCACACTTTTTAATTATATATTATACTCCCATTTGATAATATATATCTATCGTCCTGACCTAGGGCGCCCCCTATATATTTCTATATATTGTTTTGTGCTGTATATATGTATTAATACATTGTTAACTATTGAATACTTGTATAGCCCATGTGAATACCAAGTTGCTTTTGTGTGCTATCTACATACATGTACTTCATTCACTTTCTTTTCATATCTTCTCTCTCCATGTTTCTCATGTTTTAACTCTTCCTTGCTTTTTTCCTAACTCCCTTGCCTTTAATTTCTCTTTTGTTTTTATTTTTGCGAATGTTGTTTACTGATTTATTTGGCTGTTTCTGCTCAGCATGATATAATAGTTAATTGCAGAAAAAGACAGCTTAGCCTCTATTTATACCTGTTCAGCAGCATCAGCTCCAATAGACAGCAAGCTAGAAAAGAAATCTATTATGAGCATTGCCCATCTAGGTAGGAGGAGATGGTTAGCACTGTACATAAATGAGAAAGCACCAGCAACCACACAGATTGTGCAAGCCAAGCTTGGTTATTCGTCACCTTACCAGAGCAAGAACAATCTTTATAGTATATTAAGAATGGGACAGCCAATATAGTCACTAAGCTAAGGGAATAAGTTGATTGGGTTGAGTGCTGTTATGAGAGAAGTGGTCTATGGACTCCAGGAAGCCTCTGGTTGAAGGATACACCTTTACAGATTGTTTAGTTCTGTGGTTAAGGAGCCAGGAACACTTCTGCAGCACAGCCAGCTAAGTACCTCTAGTTGATTTTTATTTTGTACAACGTTTATTTGTAGGTTTTTTTATTATTGGTACTATGTGGTAAATCCCATTATATAATCGTAATCTGCTTGGTGTGACATTGTAAAGCTTTACTTTTTTCACCATTTGGTTTAAAGAATGGCTATAAAATGAACGGTAGGCTAAGGGAATGCCAAATTCAAAAGTTTAAATGATTTTTAAAAGAAACTATACGTAAGAGTGTATTCCTTAAGTCATAATACTAACCTGGAGAGAGTATGGTTACATTTATTTATATTGTTTTTTTTTAGCATTTTTTTTTTTAATTTTCACCATATGCCCCTATTACATATAGCAAGAGTTTAAAGTGAATATAAAACATTATGCTTACCTGATTATTTAATTTCCATTGAGGGGAGGAGAGTCCACGGCTTCATTCATTACTGTTGGGAATTAAGAACCTGGCCACCAGGAGGAGGCAAAGACACCGCAGCCAAAGGCTTAAATACCTCCCCCACTTTCCTCATCCCCCAGTCATTCTGCCGAGGGAACAAGGAACATTAGGAGAAATATCAGGGTATAAATGGTGCCAGAAGATAAATTAAATTTAGGTCCGCCCATCGGAGATACGGACGGGAGCCGTGGACTCTCCTCCCCTCGATGCAAATGAAATTATCAGGTAAGCATAATTTATGTTTTCCATCTAAAGGGGAGGAGAGTCCATGGCTTCATTCATTACCATAAGGCTCTTCAAGGGTTCACGGTTCATGGCTCATTCAACTAGAGCTGTCCTGCTGTCTCATAGGCCAAGCGAATCAAGCTCCTCAACCAATCTCCATGAAAAACCAGATAAGGCGGCTCACATTGCAAGGCAGCCAGTTCAGATACTCTGTGTGCCAATGCAATGGCCAAAAGGAAGAGAACCTTCCAGGACAGAATCTTAATGTCAATGGAATGCATAGGCTTAAACAGAACCCTCTGCAAAACCTTTAAGGACCAAGTTTAAGCTCCATGGGGGAGCGGAGTGTCTAAAGACAGACCTGATTCTAGACAGAGCCTGAACAAAGGATTGGATGTCAGGGAGCTCAGCAAGTCTCGTATGCAACAAGACTGACAATGACGAAATCTGTCCCTTTAAGGAACTTGCGGCAAGACCTTTCTCCAAACTGTCTTGGAGAAAGGACAGAATCCTGGATACCTTCATCTTATGCCAAGGATATCCATCCTTCTCACACCAGGGCAAGAAAGTCATCCACACCTTATGGTAGATGCGACGAGTGACTAGCTTCCTTGCCTGAATTAGAGTATCAATCACACTTTCCGAAAAGCCTCTCTTGGCCAAGACTATTTCCACGCAGTCAGCCTCAGAGAATTGAGATTTTGATGTTGAAAGGGGCCCTGTTCCAGCAGATCCCTGTGACAGGGTAACCTCCACGGCGGAGAGGATGACATCCCCACCAGATCTGCAAACCACGTCCTTCGCGGGCACGATGGAGCAATCAGAATGGCCGAAGCTCGCTCCTGTTTGATGCGTGCCACTACCCGAGGTAGAAGTGGTAACGGTGGAAAAATGTAAGCTAGGCTGAACCCACAAGGCACCGCTAAGGTATCTATTAGCTCTGCCTGGGGAACCTTGGACCTCAACCCGTATCGGGGTAGCTTGCAATCGAGTCTGGACACCATGAGATCTATCTCCGGGGTTCACCACCAGAGACAAATCCCTGCAAACGCTTCGGGGTGAAGAGACCATTCCCCCGGAAGGAAGGATTGCCTGCTGAGAAAGTCTGCTTCCCAGTTGTCCACACCTGGAATGTGAATAGCTGAGAGCGAGCAGCTGTGAGACTCCGCCCACTCCAAGATACGAGGCACCTCCCTCATAGCTAGGGAGCTCCTCGTACCCTCCTGGTGGTTGATGTAAGCCACTGAGGTAATGTTGTTGGTCTTGAATCTGATGAAGTTGAACGACCCCAGAAGAGGCCATGCCTTCAGAGCATGGTAGATTGCCCGGAGTTCCAGAATATTTATCGGAAGGAGAGACTCCTCCTGGGACCATTTTCCTTGTGCCATCCTGGCACCCCAAACAGCTCCCCATCCTGCCAGACTCGCGTCCGTGTTGAAAATCTCCAAGGACAGCCTCAAGAAGGATGTCCCCATGGACAGATGCTCCAGACAGATCCACCACGAGAGGGAGATCCGAGTCCGAGCATCAATAGATATCTGCTGTGATAGATCTGAATGATCGCCGTTCCACTGTCTCAACATGCACAATTGAAGAGGTCTGAAATGGAACCTGGTGAATGGAATGACGTCTATGCTGGAAACCATGAGTCTGATCACCTCCATACACTGAGCCACTGAGGAGCTTGAGGAGGACTGAAGGGCAAGACAAGAGGACACAATCTTCCTGCGTCGACGGTCTGTCAGAAAATTTTTCATGGACAGAGTCTATTATTGTACCCAGGAACGCCACCCTGTTGCCAGGAATCAGGGAACTCTTTCCTGAGTTGATCTTCCAACTGTGAGATTGGAGTAAAAGAAGAGGAGACCTCGAATGATCCTCTGCAAGACTGAGTGATGGCGTCTGGACTAGAATGTCATCCAGATAGGGCACCACAGCAATGCCTCTGGCTCTGGCCACCACAAGTAGCACCCCCAGAACCTTCGTGAAGACTCTCGGGGCCATTGCCAGACCAAAAGGAAGGGCCACAAACTGGAAGTGTTGGTCCAAATACGCAAATCTCAGGAACTTGAAGTGGTCCCTGTGGATTGGCACATGAAGGTAAGCATCCTTCAAGTCTATGGCTGTCATTACCTGTCCCTCTTGAACTAGGGGCAGAATAGATCTGATCGCTTCCATTTTGACCGATGGAACACTCAGAAACTTGTTTAAACACTTTAGGTCCAGAATCTGGAGGAACATGCCCTCCTTCTTTGGAACCACAAAAAGATTTGAATAGTACCCTAGACCCCTCTCTGCTTGGGGTACTGGTATGATGACACCTAGAGAGGAGAGATCTCTTTCACATTCTAGAAAGGCTTCTCTCTTTTCCGGTCTTGAAGACAGGTTTAATAGGAGGAATCTGCCCCTGGACGGATGGGATCTGAACCCTATCCTGTAGCCCTGGGCGACAACGTCCAGAACCCAAGGATCCTGAACGTCCTGCAAACATGCTTCTGAGAAGAGAGATAATCTGCCCCCTACTTGGTCCAGAGACTGGTCGGGGGCCACCCCTTCATGCCGATTTCGTCTCGGCGGGCTTCGTGCTCTGCTTAGACGTGTTCCAAGAATGAGCCGGCTTCCAAGTTCCCTTGGACTGGTCCGCTTTTTGCAGTGAGCTGCTGGCGCTGGGCCTTATCCGCACAAAAGGGAAGAAAAGTAGATCCTTTAGGCTTAGCCTTCTTATCCTGCAGTATAAAAGCTCTCTTGCCTCCCGTAACCGTGGATATGATCAAATCCAATCCTGGACCGAACGGAATCTTTCCTTCAAAAGGCAGGGACAACAGCCTCGACTTAGAGGTCATGTTCGCAGACCAAGACTTTAGCCACAGAGCCCTGTGAGCTAAAACGGAAAAACCTGACACCTTAGCGTTCAGGCGAATAATTTGCATATTGGCATCACATATGAAAGAATTGGCGTTCTTCCGCTGCCAGCTGAAAAACAAACCCTGTGTGTTGAAACATTTTCCTTAACATGTTTTCCAACTTTTTATCCATGGGCTCTTTAAACGACGAACTATCCTACAGGGGAATAGTTGTCCGCTTCGCGAGAGTGGAGATAGCAACATCCATCTTAGGGACAGTACCCCACAGTTCCAGCTGAGAGCCAGGGACGGGCAAGAAGAAGGGGAAAAGGAAGAACCTAATCACTCCCATTCATTCTTAATAATATTTGCCATCTTAACAGAAACCGGGAAGGCCTGAGGCACCACGCTGTCCTCATATAACTTATCAAGCTTAGGAATCCCAGGTTCTTCTGGAAGTTTCAGTTCCGGAACCTCCAGAGTAGCAAGCACTTGTCTCAGCAAAAAACGCTAATTTTCCATCCGCCGCTGGAGGTTTAGATGATACAGACTCCGACCTAGAAGGGGCCTCCTCCAAAGAGTCGGAGTGGGCCTCATCATCGTATAACGCCTCAGAAATTTCCACAGGCATAGACAACCCCTGGGCTGGCTGCCATAATACACCTTACGCTTGCACTTAGCAGAACGTGGTAAGGCATGGATCACTTTCAATACCGCCGTTTGCAGTTGATCCTCAAAATCTGAAGGCCAACGAATCTCTCGCGCAGGAGTAATGGTTGGACCCTGGGGCACTGCATGTGCAATAGGAGATGGATGCAGGGAATGCACCTCACGAGACGGGGATCCCCCAGAGGTGGACGGCTCAGTAGTACTAGACATCCATTTGCTCTTAGATGTCGTAACTTTATTAAGGCATGTGGAACATAGTTGAGAGGCTGATCTACCAGAGCCTCCTCACAATAAACACAGGAATGAGACCTAGTTAAAGAGAGCAAGCCCTCTAACGCGTCAGAGTCCTCCATAGCTTGCGCTGATATTAAGGACTAGATTAACTTAATAATTAGGCACCTTTATAACCTCCAATGGCCGGTGCACTCACCACCTACCTGGACTACAGAAACCAGTTTCGTCTCCTGCGCCGCTGATCAACAGAGGAAGATAGATAGCCACACCCGGTCACATGGTATGCCCGGCACGAACGGCCCCTGCCTAAGGAGAAAACGCGCCAAAAAAGGTCTGCACCATACTCCCGTAAGTCACCTGAAAGTTCCACACATTGCCAGAGCCTTATCTCACACATAACGCAGCAATGACACAATAAACAATATCATGTATAAACCCCCCATGTTCAATAATCCCCTTTCCAGGAATATTAACCCTTGATTCTTTAAAGATAAAAGGCGTCTCACTGTGACCCTGTCTTCCATGTTATCATTATGTAATAAAAATGAAACGATCTTACCAGAATCTACTCTGTGGAACAGGAACACGGCCCTTCAAGTGTGACAGGTTAGTAGCCTCGCTCCTGACATGGACTTGAGTGTAAAAAGCAGGCAGCAAAACTCGTCAACCCTGATTGCTTGCAAAGTTAATATGAGTCGGGTTGGGTTCGCAGAAAGACTCTCCCTGCATCTCCGGACTGTAACTTTCACCCAGGCTCTCACTGAGAGGTTGACAGGACTACTTAAAACTCCAGTCCCATTCTGAAGAGTACTACCCTCTATAAGAGACTACTCCGATCTTCGGCACTTCTCTGCCGTCCTCCTGTGATGAAAGGCAAAGAATGACTGGGGGATGAGGGAAGTGGGGGAGGTATTTAAGCCTTTGGCTGGGGTGTCTTTGCCTCCTCCTGGTGGCCAGGCTCTTAATTCCCAACAGTAATGAATGAAGCTGTGGACTCTCCTCCTCTTTAGATGGAAATTGTGATGATAAAGTGCCCGTTTTTTTTAAATAATTAATCAAAAACAGAATTTATGCTTACCTGATAAATTACTTTCTCCAACGGTGTGTCCGGTCCACGGCGTCATCCTTACTTGTGGGATATTCTCTTCCCCAACAGGAAATGGCAAAGAGTCCCAGCAAAGCTGGCCATATAGTCCCTCCTAGGCTCCGCCCACCCCAGTCATTCGACCGACGGACAGGAGGAAATATATATAGGAGAAACCATATGGTACCGTGGTGACTGTAGTTAGAGAAAATAATTCATCAGACCTGATTAAAAAACCAGGGCGGGCCGTGGACCGGACACACCGTTGGAGAAAGTAATTTATCAGGTAAGCATAAATTCTGTTTTCTCCAACATTGGTGTGTCCGGTCCACGGCGTCATCCTTACTTGTGGGAACCAATACCAAAGCTTTAGGACACGGATGAAGGGAGGGAGCAAATCAGGTTACCTAAACGGAAGGCACCACAGCTTGAAAAACCTTTCTCCCAAAAATAGCCTCCGAAGAAGCAAAAGTATCAAATTTGTAAAATTTGGCAAAAGTGTGCAGTGAAGACCAAGTCGCTGCCTTACATATCTGGTCAACAGAAGCCTCGTTCTTGAAGGCCCATGTGGAAGCCACAGCCCTAGTGGAGTGAGCTGTGATTCTTTCAGGAGGCTGCCGTCCGGCAGTCTCATAAGCCATTCGGATAATGCTTTTAAGCCAAAAGGAAAGAGAGGTAGAAGTCGCTTTTTGACCTCTCCTCTTACCAGAATAGACAACAAACAAGGAAGATGTTTGTCTGAAATCTTTAGTAGCCTCTAAATAGAACTTTAGAGCACGGACAACGTCCAAATTGTGTAACAAACGTTCCTTCTTTGAAACTGGATTCGGACACAAAGAAGGTACAACTATCTCCTGGTTAATATTTTTGTTAGAAACAACTTTAGGAAGAAAACCAGGCTTAGTACGCAAAACCACCTTATCTGCATGGAACACCAGATAGGGCGGAGAACACTGCAGAGCAGATAACTCTGAAACTCTTCTAGCAGAAGAAATTGCAACTAAAAACAAAACTTTCCAAGATAGTAACTTAATATCTATGGAATGTAAAGGTTCAAACGGAACCCCTTGAAGAACTGAAAGAACTAGATTTAGACTCCAGGGAGGAGTCAAAGGTCTGTAAACAGGCTTGATCCTAACCAGAGCCTGAACAAATGCTTGAACATCTGGCACAGCTGCCAGTCTTTTGTGTAGTAAGACAGATAAAGCAGAGATCTGTCCCTTTAGAGAACTTGCAGATAATCCTTTCTCCAAACCTTCTTGTAGAAAGGAGAGAATCTTAGGAATTTTTATCTTATTCCATGGGAATCCTTTGGATTCACACCAACAGATATATTTTTTCCATATTTTATGGTAAATTTTTCTAGTTACAGGTTTTCTGGCCTGAACCAGAGTATCTATAACAGAATCTGAAAACCCACGCTTTGATAGAATCAAGCGTTCAATCTCCAAGCCGTCAGTTGGAGGGAGACCAGGTTTGGATGTTGGAATGGACCCTGAACAAGAAGGTCCTGTCTCAAAGGTAGCTTCCATGGTGGAGCCGATGACATATTCACCAGGTCTGCATACCAAGTCCTGCGTGGCCACGCAGGAGCTATCAAGATCACCGAGGCCCTCTCCTGATTGATCCTGGCTACCAGCCTGGGAATGAGAGGAAACGGTGGGAAAACATAAGCTAGGTTGAAGGTCCAAGGTGCTACTAGTGCATCTACTAGAGTCGCCTTGGGATCCCTGGATCTGGACCCGTAGCAAGGAACCTTGAAGTTCTGACGAGACGCCATCAGATCCATGTCTGGAATGCCCCATAATTGAGTTATTTGGGCAAAGATTTCCGGATGCAGTTCCCACTCCCCCGGATGGAATGTCTGACGACTCAGAAAATCCGCTTCCCAATTTTCCACTCCTGGGATGTGGATCGCAGACAAGTGGCAGGAGTGATCCTCCGCCCATTGAATTATTTTGGTCACTTCTTTCATCGCCAGGGAACTCCTTGTTCCCCCCTGATGATTGATATATGCAACGGTCGTCATGTTGTCTGATTGGAACCTTATGAATTTGGCCTTTGCTAGTTGAGGCCAAGCTCTGAGAGCATTGAATATCGCTCTCAGTTCCAGAATGTTTATCGGGAGAAAAGACTCTTCCCGAGACCATAGACCCTGAGCTTTCAGGGATTCCCAGACCGCGCCCCAGCCCACTAGACTGGCGTCGGTCGTGACAATGACCCACTCTGGTCTGCGGAAGCTCATTCCCTGGGACAGATGGTCCAGGGTCAGCCACCAACGGAGTGAATCTCTGGTCTTTTGATCTACTTGAATCATTGGAGACAAGTCTGTATAATCCCCATTCCACTGTTTGAGCATGCACAGTTGTAATGGTCTTAGATGAATTCGTGCAAAAGGAACTATGTCCATTGTTGCAACCATCAATCCTACTACTTCCATGCACTGCGCTATGGAAGGACGAGGAACAGAATGAAGCACTTGACAAGAGCTTAGAAGTTTTGATTTTCTGACCTCTGTCAGAAAAATCCTCATTTCTAAGGAATCTATTATTGTTCCCAAGAAGGGAACTCTTGTCGACGGAGACAGAGAACTTTTTTCTATGTTCACCTTCCATCCGTGTGATCTGAGAAAGGCCAGAACGATGTTTGTATGAGCCTTTGCTTTTGACAGGGACGACGCTTGTATTAGAATGACGTCCAAGTAAGGTACTACTGCAATGCCCCTCGGTCTTAGAACCGCTAGAAGGGACCCTAGTACCTTTGTGAAAATCCTTGGAGCAGTGGCTAACCCGAATGGGAGGGCCACAAACTGGTAATGCTTGTCCAGAAAAGTGAACCTTAAGAACTGATGATGTTCTTTGTGGATAGGAATATGTAGGTACGCATCCTTTAGATCCACGGTAGTCATAAATTGACTTTCCTGGATAGTGGGTAGAATCGTTCGAATGGTTTCCATCTTGAACGATGGTACCCTGAGAAATTTGTTTACTATCTTCAAATCCAAAATTGGTCTGAAAGTTCCCTCTTTTTTGGGAACTACGAACAGATTGGAATAAAATCCCATTCCTTGTTCCTTTATTGGAACTGGGTGTATCACTCCCATCTTTAACAGGTCTTCTACACAATGTAAGAATGCCTGTCTCTTTATTTGGTTTGAGGATAAGTGAGACCTGTGGAACCTTCCCCTTGGGGGTAGTTCCTTGAATTCCAGGAGATAACCTTGAGAAACTATTTCTAGCGCCCGAGGATCCTGAACATCTCTTGCCCAAGCCTGAGCAAAGAGAGAGAGTCTGCCCCCCACTATATCCGGTCCCGGATCGGGGGCTACTCCTTCATGCTATTTTGTTAGCAGTGGCAGGCTTCTTGGCCTGCTTACCCTTGTTCCAGCCTTGCATTGGTTTCCAGGCTGGTTTGGGTTGTGAGGCATTACCCTCTTGCTTAGAGGATGCAGAATTAGAGGCCGGTCCGTTTCTGCGAAAGGGACGAAAATTAGGCTTATTTTTAGCCTTAAAAGACCTATCCTGTGGAAGGGCGTGGCCCTTTCCCCCAGTGATGTCTGAAATAATCTCTTTCAATTCTGGTCCAAATAAAGTTTTACCTTTGAAAGGGATGTTAAGCAATTTTGTCTTGGATGACACATCCGCTGACCAAGACTTTAGCCAAAGCGCTCTGCGCGCCATGATAGCAAACCCTGAATTTTTCGCAGCTAATCTAGCTAATTGCAAAGCGGCATCTAAAATAAAAGAGTTAGGCAATTTAAGTGCGTGAACTCTGTCCATAACCTCCTCATATGGAGTTTCTCTACTGAGCGACTTTTCTAGTTCCTCGAACCAGAACCACGCTGCCGTAGTGACAGGAACAATGCATGAAATTGGTTGTAGAAGGTAGCCTTGCTGTACAAAAATCTTTTTAAACAAACCTTCCAATTTTTTATCCATAGGATCTTTGAAAGCACAACTATCTTCGATAGGAATAGTAGTGCGTTTGTTTAGAGTAGAAACTGCCCCCTCGACCTTGGGGACTGTCTGCCATAAGTCCTTTCTGGGGTCGACCATAGGAAATAATTTCTTAAATATAGGGGGGGGAACAAAAGGTATGCCGGGCTTTTCCCACTCCTTATTTACTATGTCCGCCACCCGCTTGGGTATAGGAAAAGCGTCGGGGGGCACCGGAACCTCTAGCAACTTGTCCATCTTGCATAATTTCTCTGGAATGACCAAATTGTCACAATCATCCAGAGTAGATAACACCTCCTTAAGCAGTGCGCGGAGATGTTCTAATTTAAATTTAAATGTCACAACATCAGGTTCAGCTTGATGAGAAATTTTTCCTGAATCTGAGATTTCTCCATCAGACAAAACCTCCCTCATGGCCCCTTCAGATTGGTGTGAGGGTATGACAGAACAATTATCATCAGCGCCCTCTTGCTCTTCAGTGTTTAAAACAGAGCAATCGCGCTTTCTCTGATAAGTAGGCATTTTGGATAAAATATTTGCTATGGAGTTATCCATTACAGCCGTTAATTGTTGCATGGTAATAAGTATTGGCGCACTAGATGTACTAGGAGCCTCCTGCATGGGCAAAACTGGTGTAGACACAGTAGGAGATGATGTAGTATCATGTTTACTCCCCTCATTTGAGGAATCATCTTGGGCAATATCATTATCTGTGGCAGTACTGTCCTTACTTTGTTTGGACGCTATGGCACAATTATCACATAAATTTAAATGGGGAGACACATTGCCTTTCATACATATAGAACATAGCTTATCTGAAGGTACAGACATGTTAAGCAGGCTTAAACTTGTCAACAAAGCACAAAAAACGTTTTAAAATAAAACCGTTACTGTCTCTTTAAATTTCAAACAGAAAACACTTTATTACTGAATATGTGAAAAAGTATGAAGGAATCGTTCAAAAATTACCAAAATTTCACCACAGTGTCTTAAAGCATTAAAAGTATTGCACACCAATTTTCAGAGCTTTAACCCTTAGAATAACGGAACCGGAGCCGTTTTTAAATTTAACCCCTATACAGTCCCAGCTATAGTCTTTGCTGAGACCCAACCAAGCCGAGAGGGGAATACGATACCAAATGACGCCTTCTAGAAGTTTTTTCAGTGATTTTTAGATCCTCACACATGCATCTGCATGCCCTGCTCTCAAAAAACAACTGCGCAGTAATGGCGCAAAAATGAGGCTCAGTCTATAACTAGAAAGGCCCCCTGACTGAAAAAGGTGTCTAACACAGTGCCTGCCGTTTTATAAACGTTCCCCAAGATTATAAATGCCAATTGTTAGCCTAATCTGAATAATATGCCTAAATAAAGCAATCGATTTAGCCCATAAAAATGTCTACCAGTTTTTTAGCCCATATTAAGCCCTTTATTCTGTTTGTTTGACTAAGAAAATGGCTTACCGGTCCCCATGAGGGGAAATGACAGCCTTCCAGCATTACACAGTCTTGTTAGAAATATGGCTAGTCATACCTTAAGCAGAAAAGTCTGCTAACTGTTTCCCCCAACTGAAGTTACTTCATCTCAACAGTCCTATGTGGAAACAGCAATCGATTTTAGTTACTGTCTGCTAAAATCATCTTCCTCTCACAAACAGAAATCTTCATCCTTTTCTGTTTCAGAGTAAATAGTACATACCAGCACTATTTTAAAATAACAAACACTTGATAGAAGAATAAAAACTACATTTAAACACCAAAAAACTCTTAACCATCTCCGTGGAGATGTTGCCTGTGCAACGGCAAAGAGAATGACTGGGGTGGGCGGAGCCTAGGAGGGACTATATGGCCAGCTTTGCTGGGACTCTTTGCCATTTCCTGTTGGGGAAGAGAATATCCCACAAGTAAGGATGACGCCGTGGACCGGACACACCAATGTTGGAGAAATGTACATTTCACTTGTGTTGTGAAAATACTTAACTTTTAATCTTGACAGCCGCTGCATTGCATCCTCCACCCGTCGCAAGCCTCTTCCTGGGTCTAAAATGAGGAATCCGGCTTCCTCCAATAACGGTGTTGAATCAGATACTTATTCCCCCGGGGGGAAGCCATGATTGCAGGATGACTGATCCGTCATTTATGACGTAGGAAGAGGCTTGCGACGACCGGGGGAAGCTGGAGCGGCAGTCAGGATTAAAAGGTATTTTCACAACACGAGTGAAATGTAAATTTTGATGAATTAAAGTGCCCCTGTGTTTAATCGAATTTTAAAAAAACGGGCACAATTTACAGTAACTTTAACTATGTATAATATTAGGGTCAGAGCAAATATTTTTTGGGTTATCCCACATTTTCATTTCAACCCCATGTAACAAATGTGAAAAAACAAACACACGCTTTGAATTATTAATATTTATTTTCCATTTAGTGTATATCCGCCAATGCTTTCTCATTTATTCAGGCACAATACAACAACACAAAGTTATATTTAGAAAATGAGAAGGCCACACATGACATGAATCAAAAAGGATCGTTTCCAAGTAACAGTATTTAGAAATGCTTCATATTAAAAAAGAAGCATTTTATTATTGAAAGGAAAGTTAGCTCACATTACCAACACTGAAGAAATGTGACCATGATATTGAAGATAATAGTTCTTTTTCATTAATAGAGATTGACATGTAAACAGAAGTGCAGGTTATTTGGAAGGATAACTGCACAATCATGCAGAATTTAATTGAGGTGTTTTTCATATTTACATTGAATTTCAATACTTCAATAAATATTTTGTAGTGTTTAAAAATACTTGAAAATCAAATGGTGTAATCCTTAGTTATAAAAGAAAATAATCTATTGTCAGTTGTCATTCATAGCACTAGCTAAACAAAGAGTTCTTTTATACTAGACAACAATCCTCTTGACATCTTAAGGAATGTTTCTTGAAAACATGCAGTTGTGTTTCACTATTACTACTCGGTACTAACAGTTAAATGTTCTGTTAACTGACTTTTCCTGTGATATTATAAAGAAAATGCAAGTAGCATATTCTGCGTAAGATTGTTTGTGGCCATTCTAATTTATACGATCAAATGCTGTATTAAACTATCTTACTATACATAAATGGAAAGTGCTTTGGTATACTGAGCGTGAGATTAAAAATCAAAAAACAAAACAATAATACTTGAGTCTAAACAAATGGAATGGTAACAATTTTGCTTTTGTCAGCATACTTAAGTAATGTTCCTATTTATTTTTTGTATTATGCTATAAGCACTTCAAGTGCATTACTTTAGTTTTCTTATACAAAAGCTTATATATAACATATCTGTTTTGGTTGTATAAGAATGATTCCATTATATATTTATATATACAAATGAACATTCAAACTTGATATTTATAAACAAATTTGCATATTTTACTTCCCTCAAAAACAGTTTCAAGAGGAAATTGCACTTTGTTGATGCAAAATAAAACATAATATAAACCATGATTTACCTATGAAACAACTAAGGTAACAAACATTTTAAATAATGAAGATTACACACAAGGCAGAAACACTCTGCATAAAAGCATTATATTTTTTTCACATATATTTGCAGATTAAATATAAATATATTGTAAAAAGAGTTTTCTTTAACCTGAACTACAGATCAGTTTAATACAAAAAAAAAAAGCTGTGTGAAGAATAATTGTATTTTTCAGTTGGCTAGTTATTAGATGGTGTTATCTAATTAACTTTATAGAGCCCTTAGTCGTGCAAGGAGGGCCTCAACTTCAGGTATGGATTCTGACTTGGTAGAAGTGCTGTGATTTGGTCCTCTGTCTTTGTTGCTTTCTGTGTTGTTCACTTCCTTTTTTACCGCAGCTTTGCTTTTTGAAGTAGAAGGCTGAGTTTCGTAATTAAGTTCCTTAGCAGCTGGAGCTCTGGTTGCATTGGAATGGATATTTGGACGTGAACGTGATCTCTCAAAATGAGGTTTTTGATTTTCTGTTAATACAAAATAAAAAAAATCATAAAGATGTGAAACAAAAAAGTTAGAGAGACATTACATACAGAATTAAAGTTTTATGATTCAGATGCAACATGCAATTTTAAAAAACCTTCCACTTTGCGTCTATTATCACTTGGTGTGCTTTCTTGAAGAGTATTAGGCTTAGGAGCATGCAAATATCATGAACACTATATTGCAGCAGAGGTTTAAAGGGACACTAAACCAAAAATGTTCCTTTATGATTCAGATAGAGAATACAATTTTAAACAACCTTCCAATTTACTTCTATTATCCAACTTGCTCCATTCTTTAGATATCCTTTTCTGAAGAAATAGCAATGCACAAGGGTGAGCCAATCACACAAGGCATCTATGTGCAGCCACCAATCAGCAGCTATTATGCCTATCTAGATATGCTGTGGTAAAATTTAAATAAAGAATTAAGAAAAAACAAGTTGCTGCCTTGCAAATGTGTAAAATATGTCACTTTCTTGAAAACTCAAGAAGAGGAAACTGATCTAGTAGATTGGACAACAATATATTTTGGAATAGACTATCACACCTCCAAATAAAACTTGGTAAACAAAGTTTTGGTCAAGAAGCTAAAGTGGCCTTCTGACCTTCATTTGTATTAAGGGACAAACACATTTTAAAAAAATTGCCTAAAAACCTTAGAAATGTATAAGTAGAATTCAAATGCTCTTACACCAACTAAAACAAGTTAGAGACCATCGATAGAATACTTTATATCTCTTGATTGATGTAAGTCTGAAGAAAACTAAAATAAAGAAATATTCTGGCAGAAGATATTGCTAAAAGCAGCACAAATTTCCCAGATGGAAACTAACGGCTAGATTTAGAGTTTTGTCGGTAACGACCCGCGTAGCTAACGCTGGCTTTTTTCTGGCCGCACCTTTAAAATAACTCTGTTATTGAGAGTCTTTAAGTTAGGGGGGTGTTAGTGTTAGGGTTAGACTTAGCTTTAGGCTAAGGCTGCGTTAGGCTCCAAAAAAGGAGCGTAGAGCATATTTAACGCAACTTCAACTCTCGATACCAGAGTTGCTTACGGAAGCGGCCAGTTTCAAAAACGTGCTCGTGCACGATTCCCCCATAGGAAACAATGGGGCTGTTTGAGCTGAAAAAAAACCTAACACCTGCAAAAAAGCCGCGTTCAGCTCCTAACGCAGCCCCATTGTTTGCTATGGGGAAACACTTCCTACGTCTGCACCTAACACTCTAACATGTACCCCGAGTCTAAAGACCCCTAACCTTACACTTATTAACCCCTAATCTGTCGCCCCCGCAATCGCTGACCCCTGCATATTATTATTAACCCCTAATCTGCCGCTCCGTAAACCGCCGCTACTTACATTATCCCTATGTACCCCTAATCTGCTGTGCCTAACACCGCCGACCCCTATATTATATTTATTAACCCCTAATCTGCCCCCAACAACGTCGCCTCCACCTGCCTACACTTATTAACCCCTAATCTGCCGACCGGACCGCACCGCTATTATAATAAAGTTATTAACCCCTAATCCGCCTCACTAACCCTATAATAAATAGTATTAACCCCTAATCTGCCCTCCCTAACATCGCCGACACCTAACTTCAAACATTAACCCCTAATCTGCCGACTGGAGCTCACCGCTATTCTAATAAATGGATTAACCCCTAAAGCTAAGTCTAACCCTAACACTAACACCCCCCTAACTTAAATATAATTTAAATCTAACAAAATTAATTAACTCTTATTAAATAAATTAATCCTATTTAAAGCTAAATACTTACCTGTAAAATAAATCCTAATATAGCTACAATATAAATTATAATTATATTATAGCTATTTTAGGATTTATATTTATTTTACAGGTAACTTTGTATTTATTTTAACCAGGTACAATAGCTAAAATAGTTAAAATAATTACAAAATTACCTGTAAAATAAATCTTAACCTAAGTTACAATTAAACCTAACACTACACTATCAATAAATTAATTAAATAAAATACCTACAATTACCTACAATTAAACCTAACACTACACTATCAATACATTAATTAAATACAATATCTACAAATAAATACAATGAAATAAACTAACTGAAGTACAAAAAATAAAAAAGAACTAAGTTACAAAAAATAAAAAAATATTTACAAACATCAGAAAAATATTACAACAATTTTAAACTAATTACACCTACTCTAAGCCCCCTAATAAAATAACAAAGCCCCCCAAAATAAAAAAAATGCCCTACCCTATTCTAAATTACTAAAGTTCAAAGCTCTTTTACCTTACCAGCCCTGAACAGGGCCCTTTGCGGGGCATGCTCCAAAGAATTCAGCTCTTTTGCCTGTAAAAAAAACACATACAATACCCCCCCCCAACATTACAACCCACCACCCACATACCCCTAATCTAACCCAAACCCCCCTTAAATAAACCTAACACTAAGCCCCTGAAGATCTTCCTACCTTATCTTCACCATACCAGGTTCACCGATTGATCCAGAAGAGCTCCTCCGATGTCCTGATCCAATCCCAAGCAGGGGGATGAAGATGTCCATGATCCGGCTGAAGTCTTCATCCAAGCGGGAGCTGAAGAGGTCCATGATCCGGCTGAAGTCATCATCCAAGCGGGAGCTGAAGAGGTCCATGATCCGGCTGAAGTCTTCTATCAACGGCATCTTCAATCTTCTTTCTTCCGGATCCATCTTGTAGACCTCAGACGCGGAACATCCTGCTGGCCCGACGGACTACCGACGAATGAAGGCTCCTTTAAGGGACGTCATCCAAGATGGCGTCCCTCGAATTCCGATTGGCTGATAGGATTCTATCAGCCAATCGGAATTAAGGTAGGAAAATTCTGATTGGCTGATGGAATCAGCCAATCAGAATCAAGTTCAATCCGATTGGCTGATCCGAATTCCGGTTTAATTGTAGGTAATTGTAGGTATTTTATTTAATTAATTTATTGATAGTGTAGTGTTAGGAGGTTTAATTGTAACTTAGGTTAGGATTTATTTTACAGGTAATTTTGTAATTATTTTAACTATTTTAGCTATTGTACCTGGTTAAAATAAATACAAAGTTACCTGTAAAATAAATATAAATCCTAAAATAGCTATAATATAATTATAATTTATATTGTAGCTATATTAGGATTTATTTTACAGGTAAGTATTTAGCTTTAAATAGGATTAATTTATTTAATAAGAGTTAATTAATTTCGTTAGATTTAAATTATATTTAACTTAGGGGGGTGTTAGTGTTAGGGTTAGACTTAGCTTTAGGGGTTAATAAATGTATTAGAATAGCGGTGAGCTCCAGTCGGCAGATTAGGGGTTAATGTTTGAAGTTAGGTGTCGGCGATGTTAGGGAGGGCAGATTAGGGGTTAATACTATTTATTATAGGGTTAGTGAGACGGATTAGGGGTTAATAACTTTATTATAATAGCGGTGCGGTCCGCTCGGCAGATTAGGGGTTAATAAGTGTAGGCAGGTGGAGGCGACGTTGTGGGGGGCAGATTAGGGGTTAATAAATATAATATAGGGGTCGGCGGTATTAGGGGCAGCAGATTAGGGGTACATAAGTATAACGTAGGTGGCGGTCGGCAGATTAGGGGTTAATTATTGTAGGTAGCTGGCGGCGATGTTGTGGGGGGCAGGTTAGGGGTTAATAAATATAATATAGGGGTCAGCGGTGTTAGGGGCAGCAGATTAGGAGGTACATAAGTATAACGTAGGTGGTGGTCGGCAGATTAGGGGTTAAAAAAATTGAATTGAGTGGCGGCGATGTGGGGGGACCTCGGTTTAGGGGTACATAGGTTGTTTATGGGTGTTAGTGTACTTTAGAGCACAGTAGTTAAGAGCTTTATAAACCGGCGTTAGCCCAGAAAGCTCTTAACTACTGACTTTTTTCTGCGGCTGGAGTTTTGTCGTTAGAATTTTAACGCTCACTTCAGACACCGCTCTAAATACCGGAGTTAGAAAGATCCCATTGAAAAGATAGGATACGCAATTGACGTAAGGGGATCTGGGGTATGGAAAAGTCGCGGCTGAAAAGTGAGCGTTAGACCCTTTCCTGACTGACTCCAAATACCGGCCGTAGCCTAAAACCAGCGTTAGGAGCCTCTAACGCTGGTTTTCACGGCTACCGCCAAACTCTAAATCTAGGCCTAAATGTCCAAAGTATGCATAGGTTTGACAGGAGAAACCGGAAAGCTTTTAAAACCAAATTAATATTCCAAAAAGGAGAAATTGGTTTAAATACTGGATATATCCTGACTAAGCTAGAAAAAAAGCTCTGATGACAGGACACTTAGCTATTTTCCTGTAATATGAAAAAGAAATATGACTTTGTAAAAATAAAAAACAGAATGAAATACAGATGAAGGAAATACATATGGAGGCCCATTTATCAAGCTCTGTATTGAGCTTAAAGGGCCGTGTTTCTGGCGAGTCTTCAGTCTAAAGACCGCTGCTCCATAACCCTGTCCGCCTGCTCTGATGAGGCAGACAGGAATCGCCGCAATTAAACCCGATCGAATACGATCGGGTTGATTGACACCTCCCTGCTGGCGGTTGATTGGCTGCGAGTCAGCAGGGGGCGGCGTTGCACCAGCAGCTCTTGTATTCGCTCTCCACATTCAGCGAGGTCTTGCGGACCTGATCCGCACTGTCGGATCAGGTCAGCAAGACCTTTCATAATTCGGCCTCTATATCTTAATATAGACAAGAGTTCCTTGAACATTCAAAAATATAGGTATGAAAATTCCCTCTTTCATGGGAACAATAAAATAGGATGAAAAAATCCTTGGCCTTGTTCCAAAAAACTTATACTACAGCTAATACAGCCATAAAATACAGTGAGTCTTTTACCACATGAGACAGAAGACACATTCCTCGGGTAGGCCCTTTTTTTAAACCTATTCTGTGACCAAGCCTTGAGAGAAAATGCTAAAACTGCCTCCTACAACTCCTACAAGAAAATTACTATTTTGACCTTGTTTGCTGACACTGTTAAAGTCACTGTTAAAGTCATAATCTTAGCATAAAATCGAATTATGTTAACAATGGCTTTAAAATTTTCAAACAATCGTGAACATTTTAATCTACAGAGTCTTCTGAGATTTGCTCTAACATATTATCACACCAAAGAGAAGACAACTGCTTACGGAAGCAAAAGAATTCCAATTTCCTGTTGATAGGGTTCCTGAAAGATGTACTATCCTCTAAGGGAATAGAAATGTGTTTGGCTAAAGAAAAACATAATTTATGCTTACCTGATAAATTCCTTTCTCCTGTAGTGTAGTCAGTCCACGGGTCATCATTACTTATGGGATATTAACTCCTCCCCAACAGGAAGTGCAAGAGGATCACCCAAGCAGAGCTGCTATATAGCTCCTCCCCTCTACGTCACACCCAGTCATTCGACCGAAAACCAAACGAGAAAGGAGAAACTATAGGGTGCAGTGGTGACTGGAGTATAATTTAAAAATTTAGACCTGCCATAAAAAACAGGGCGGGCCGTGGACTGACTACACTACAGGAGAAAGGAATTTATCAGGTAAGCATAAATTATGTTTTCTCCTGTTAAGTGTAGTCAGTCCACGGGTCATCATTACTTATGGGATACCAATACCAAAGCTAAAGTACACGGATGACGGGAGGGACAGGCAGGATCTCTATACGGAAGGAACCACTGCCTGAAGAACCTTTCTCCCAAAAACAGCCTCCGAAGAAGCAAAAGTGTCAAATTTGTAAAATTTGGAAAAAGTATGAAGAGAAGACCAAGTTGCAGCCTTGCAAATCTGTTCAACAGAGGCCTCATTCTTAAAGGCCCAAGTGGAAGCCACAGCTCTAGTAGAATGAGCTGTAATCCTTTAAGGAGGTTGCTGACCAGCAGTCTCATAGGCTAAACGTATTATGCTACGAAGCCAAAAAGATAGAGAGGTAGCAGATGCTTTTTGACCTCTCCTCTGTCCAGAATAAACGACAAACAGGGAAGAAGTTTGGCGAAAATCTTTAGTTGCCTGTAAATAAAATTTCAGGGCACGGACTATGTCTAGATTGTGCAGAAGTCGTTCCTTCTTTGAAGAAGGGTTAGGGCACAATGATGGAACAACAATCTCTTGATTGATATTCTTGTTAGTGACTACCTTAGGTAAGAACCCAGGTTTAGTACGCAGAACTACCTTATCTGAATGAAAAATCAGATAAGGAGAATCACAATGTAAGGCTGATAACTCAGAGACTCTACGAGCCGAGGAAATAGCCATTAAAAACAGAACTTTCCAAGATAATAGCTTGATATCAATGGAATGAAGGGGTTCAAACGGAACACCCTGTAAAACGTTAAGAACTAAGTTTAAGCTCCACGGTGGAGCTACAGTCTTAAACACAGGCTTAATTCTAGCCAAAGCCTGACAAAAAGCCTGAACGTCTGGAACTTCTGACAGACGTTTGTGTAAAAGGATGGACAGAGCTGAGATCTGTCCCTTTAAAGAACTTGCAGATAAACCTTTTTCTAAACCTTCTTGTAGAAAAGACAATATCCTAGGAATCCTAACCTTACTCCATGAGTAACTCTTGGATTCGCACCAGTGTAAGTATTTACGCCATATCTTATGGTAAATTTTCCTGGTAACAGGTTTCCTAGCCTGTATTAAGGTATCAATTACTGGCTCCGAAAATCCACGCTTTGATAAAATCAAGCGTTCAATTTCCATGCAGTCAGCTTCAGAGAAATTAGATTTTGATGTTTGAAAGGACCCTGAATTAGAAGGTCCTGTCTCAGAGGCCGAGACCAAGGTGGACAGGATGACATGTCCACTAGATCTGCATACCAGGTCCTGCGTGGCCACGCAGGCGCTATTAGAATCACCGATGCTTTCTCCTGTTTGATCCTGGCAATCAAACGAGGAAGCATCGGGAAGGGTGGAAACACATAAGCCATCCTGAAGGTCCAAGGTGCTGTCAAGGCATCTATCAGGACCGCTCCCGGGTCCCTGGACCCGTAACGAGGAAGCTTGGCGTTCTGGCGAGACGCCATGAGATCCATATCTGGTTTGCCCCAACGTCGAAGTATTTGGGCAAAGACCTCCGGATGAAGTTCCCACTCCCCCGGATGAAAAGTCTGGCGACTTAGGAAATCCGCCTCCCAGTTCTCCACTCCTGGGATGTGGATCGCTGACAGGTGGCAAGAGTGAGACTCTGCCCAGTGAATTATCTTTGATACTTCCATCATCGCTAAGGAACTCCTTGTCCCTCCCTGATGGTTGATGTAAGCCACAGTCGTGATGTTGTCCGACTGAAACCTGATGAACCTCAGAGTTGCTAACTGAGGCCAAGCCAGAAGGGCATTGAGAACTGCTCTCAATTCCAGAATGTTTATTGGAAGGAGACTCTCCTCTTGAGTCCATGATCCCTGAGCCTTCAGGGAATTCCAAACAGCGCCCCAACCTAGTAGGCTGGCGTCTGTAGTTACAATTGTCCAGTCTGGCCTGCTGAAGGGCATCCCCCTGGACAGATGTGGCCAAGAAAGCCACCATAGAAGAGAATCTCTGGTTTCTTGATCCAGATTCAGCGTAGGGGAAAAATCTGAGTAATCCCCATTCCACTGACTTAGCATGCACAATTGCAGCGGTCTGAGGTGCAGGCGTGCAAAAGGAACTATGTCCATTGCCGCTACCATTAAGCCGATAACCTCCATGCATTGAGCCACTGACGGGTGTTGAATGGAATGAAGGACACGGCAAGCATTTAGAAGCTTTGTTAACCTGTCCTCTGTCAGGTAAATTTTCATTTCTACAGAATCTATAAGAGTCCCCAAGAAGGGAACTCTTGTGAGTGGTAAGAGAGAATTCTTCTCCTAGTTCACTTTCCACCCATGCGACCTTAGAAATGCCAGTATTAACTCTGTATGAGACTTGGCAGTTTGAAAGCTTGACGCTTGTATCAGAATGTCGTCTAGGTACGGAGCTACCGAAATTCCTCGCGGTCTTAGTACCGCCAGAAGAGAGCCCAGAACCTTTGTAAAGATTCTTGGAGCCGTAGCCAACCCGAAGGGAAGAGCTACAAACTGGTAATGCCTGTCTAGGAAGGCAAACCTTAGATACCGGTAATGTTCTCTGTGAATCGGTATGTGAAGGTAAGCATCCTTTAAATCCACTGTGGTCATGTACTGACCTCTTTGGATCATGGGTAAGATTGTCCGAATAGTTTCCATCTTGAACGATGGAACTCTTAGGAATTTGTTTAGGATCTTTAAATCCAATATTGGTCTGAAGGTTCCCTCTTTTTTGGGAACCACAAACAGATTTGAGTAAAACCCTTGTCCGTGTTCCGACCGCGGAACTGGGTGGATCACTCCCATTAGTAAAAGGTCTTGTACACAGCGTAGAAACGCCTCTTTCTTTATCTGGTTTGTTGACAACCTTGAAAGGTGAAATCTCCCTTGTGGAGGAGAAGCTTTGAAGTCCAGAAGATATCCCTGAGATATGATCTCCAACGCCCAGGGATCCTGGACATCTCTTGCCCAAGCCTGGGCGAAGAGAGAGAGTCTGCCCCCCACTAGATCCGTTTCCGGATCGGGGGCCCTCACTTCATGCTGTCTTAGGGGCAGCAGCAGGTTTTCTGACCTGCTTGCCCTTGTTCCAGGACTGGTTAGGTTTCCAGCCTTGTCTGTAGCGAGCAACAGCTCCTTCCTGTTTTGGAGCAGAGGAAGTTGATGCTGCTCCTGCCTTGAAGTTACGAAAGGCACGAAAATTAGACTGTCTAGCCCTAGGTTTGGCTCTGTCTTGAGGCAGGGCATGGCCTTTACCTCCCGTAATATCAGCAATAATTTCTTTCAAACCGGGCCCGAATAAAGTCTGCCCCTTGAAATGTATGTTAAGTAATTTCGATTTAGAAGTTACATCAGCTGACCAGGATTTTAGCCACAGCGCTCTGCGTGCCTGAATGGCGAATCCGGAATTCTTAGCCGTAAGTTTAGTTAAATGTACTACGGCATCAGAAATAAATGAATTAGCTAGCTTAAGGGTTTTAAGCTTGTGTGAAATCTCATCTAATGTCGCTGAGTCAAGGGTCTCTTCCAGAGACTCAAACCAAAATGCTGCCGCAGCCGTGACAGGCGCAATGCATGCAAGGGGTTGTAATATAAAACCTTGTTGAACAAACATTTTCTTAAGGTAACCCTCTAACTTTTTATCCATTGGATCTGAAAAGGCACAACTATCCTCCACCGGGATAGTGGTACGCTTAGCTAAAGTAGAAACTGCTCCCTCCACCTTAGGGAACGTTTGCCATAAGTCCCGTGTGGTGGCGTCTATTGGAAACATTTTTCTGAATATAGGAGGGGGTGAGAAAGGCACACCGGGTCTATCCCACTCCTTAGTAACAATTTTAGTAAGTCTCTTAGGTATAGGAAAAACGTCAGTACTCGTCGGTACCGCAAAATATTTATCCAACCTACACATTTTCTCTGGGATTGCAACTGTGTTACAATCATTCAGAGCCGCTAACACCTCCCCTAGTAATACACTGAGGTTTTCCAGCTTAAACTTAAAATTTGAAATGTCTGAATCCAGTTTATTTGTATCAGATCCGTCACCCGCAGAATGAAGCTCTCCGTCCTCATGCTCTGCAAATTGTGACGCAGTATCAGACATGGCCCTAGTATTATCAGCGTACTCTGTTCTCATCCCAGAGTGATCTCGTTTACCCCTAAGTTCTGGCAATTTAGACAAAACTTCAGTCCTAACATTAGCCATGTCTTGTAGAGTGATTTGTAATGGCCGCCCTGATGTACTTGGCGTTACAATATCACGCACCTCCTGAGCGGGAGATGCAGGTACTGACACGTGAGGCAAGTTAGTCGGCATAACTTCCCCCTCGTTGTCTGGTGAATGTTGCTTAACATGTACAGATTGACTTTTATTTAAAGTAGCATCAATGCAATTAGTACATAAATTTCTATTGGGCTCCACCTTGGCTTTTGAACATATTGCACAAAGAGATTCCTCTGTGTCAGACATGTTTAAACAAACTAGCAATTAGACTAGCAAGCTTGGAAATACTTTTCAACAAAATTTACAAGCAATATGTAAAACGTTACTGTGCCTTTAAGAAGCACACAAAAACTGTCACAGTTGAATAACAATGAACCGGATTAGTTATAGAAACCAAATTTAGCAAAGGATTGCACTCATTAGCAATGGATGATAAACCCTTAATATCAGAAAAAAACGGATAACAATTGAAAAACATAATTTATGCTTACCTGATAAATTCCTTTCTTCTGTTGTGTGATCAGTCCACGGGTCATCATTACTTCTGGGATATAACTCCTCCCCAACAGGAAATGCAAGAGGATTCACCCAGCAGAGCTGCATATAGCTCCTCCCCTCTACGTCACTCCCAGTCATTCGACCAAGAATCAACGAGAAAGGAGAAACCAAGGGTGAAGTGGTGACTGGAGTATAATTTAAAAGATATTTACCTGCCTTAAAACAGGGCGGGCCGTGGACTGATCACACAACAGAAGAAAGGAATTTATCAGGTAAGCATAAATTATGTTTTCTTCTGTTATGTGTGATCAGTCCACGGGTCATCATTACTTCTGGGATACCAATACCAAAGCAAAAGTACACGGATGACGGGAGGGATAGGCAGGCTCATTATACAGAAGGAACCACTGCCTGAAGAACCTTTCTCCCAAAAATAGCCTCCGAAGAAGCAAAAGTGTCAAATTTGTAAAATTTGGAAAAAGTATGAAGCGAAGACCAAGTTGCAGCCTTGCAAATCTGTTCAACAGAGGCCTCATTCTTAAAGGCCCAAGTGGAAGCCACAGCTCTAGTAGAATGAGCTGTAATTCTTTCAGGAGGCTGCTGTCCAGCAGTCTCATAGGCTAAACGAATTATGCTACGAAGCCAGAAGGAGAGAGAGGTAGCCGAAGCCTTATGACCTCTCCTCTGACCAGAGTACACGACAAACAGGGAAGACGTTTGTCGAAAATCCTTAGTTGCCTGCAAGTAGAACTTGAGGGCACGAACTACATCCAGATTGTGTAGAAGACGTTCCTTCTTTGAAGAAGGATTTGGACACAAGGATGGAACAACAATCTCTTGATTGATATTCCTGTTAGTGACTACCTTAGGTAAGAACCCAGGTTTAGTACGCAGAACTACCTTGTCTGAGTGAAAAATCAGATAAGGAGAATCACAATGTAAGGCTGATAACTCAGAGACTCTTCGAGCCGAGGAAATAGCCATTAAAAACAGAACTTTCCAAGATAACAATTTTATATCAATGGAATGAAGGGGTTCAAACGGAACACCCTGTAAAACGTTAAGAACTAAGTTTAAACTCCATGGCGGAGCAACAGTTTTAAACACAGGCTTGATCCTAGCTAAAGCCTGACAAAAGGCCTGGACGTCTGGATTTTCTGACAGACGCCTGTGTAACAAGATGGACAGAGCTGAGATCTGTCCCTTTAATGAGCTAGCCGATAAACCCTTTTCTAAACCTTCTTGTAGAAAGGACAATATCCTAGGAATCCTAACCTTACTCCAGGAGTAACCTTTGGATTCGCACCAGTATAGGTATTTACGCCATATCTTATGGTAAATCCTTCTGGTAACAGGCTTCCTAGCCTGTATCAGGGTATCAATAACCGACTCAGAAAAACCACGTTTTGATAAAATCAAGCGTTCAATTTCCAAGCAGTCAGCTTCAGAGAAGTTAGATTTTGATGTTTGAATGGACCCTGTATCAGAAGGTCCTGTCTTAGAGGTAGAGACCAAGGCGGACAGGATGACATGTCCACTAGATCTGCATACCAAGTCCTGCGTGGCCATGCAGGCGCTATTAGAATCACTGATGCTCTCTCCTGTTTGATTTTGGCAATCAATCGAGGAAGCAGCGGGAAGGGTGGAAACACATAAGCCATCCCGAAGTTCCAAGGTGCTGTCAAGCATCTATCAGAACCGCTCCCGGATCCCTGGATCTGGACCCGTAGCGAGGAAGTTTGGCGTTCTGGCGAGACGCCATGAGATCTATCTCTGGTTTGCCCCAACGTCGAAGTATTTGGGCAAAGACCTCCGGATGAAGTTCCCACTCCCCCGGATGAAAAGTCTGGCGACTCAAGAAATCCGCCTCCCAGTTCTCCACTCCCGGGATGTGGATTGCTGACAGGTGGCAAGAGTGAGACTCTGCCCAGCGAATTATCTTTGATACTTCCATCATTGCTAGGGAGCTTCTTGTCCCTCCTTGATGGTTGATGTAAGCTACAGTCGTGATGTTGTCCGACTGAAACCTGATGAACCCCCGAGTTTTTAACTGGGGCCAAGCCAGAAGGGCATGGAGAACTGCTCTTAATTCCAGAATGTTTATTGGCAGGAGACTTTCCTCCTGATTCCATTGTCCCTGAGCCTTCAGAGAATTCCAGACAGCGCCCCAACCTAGTAGGCTGGCGTCTGTTGTTACAATTGTCCAGTCCGGCCTGCTGAATGGCATCCCCCTGGACAGATGTGGCCGAGAAAGCCACCATAGAAGAGAGTTTCTGGTCTCTTGATCCAGATTCAGAGTAGGGGACAAGTCTGAGTAATCCCCATTCCACTGACTCAGCATGCACAATTGCAGCGGTCTGAGATGTAGACGTGCAAAGGGTACTATGTCCATTGCTGCTACCATTAAGCCGATCACCTCCATGCATTGAGCTACTGACGGGAGTTGAATGGAATGAAGGACACGGCATGCATTTAGAAGCTTTGTTAATCTGTCTTCTGTCAGATAAATCTTCATTTCTACAGAATCTATAAGAGTCCCCAAGAATGGAACTCTTGTGAGAGGAAAAAGAGAACTCTTCTTTTCGTTCACTTTCCATCCATGCGACCTTAGAAATGCCAGAACTAACTCTGTATGAGACTTGGCAGTTTGAAAGCTTGAAGCTTGTATCAGAATGTCGTCTAGGTACGGAGCTACCGAAATTCCTCGCGGTCTTAGTACCGCCAGAAGGGCACCCAGAACCTTTGTGAAGATTCTTGGAGCCGTAGCCAATCCGAATGGAAGAGCTACAAACTGGTAATGCCTGTCTAAGAAGGCAAACCTTAGATACCGGTAATGATCTTTGTGAATCGGTATGTGAAGGTAAGCATCCTTTAAATCCACTGTGGTCATGTACTGACCCTTTTGGATCATGGGTAAGAATGTCCGAATAGTTTCCATTTTGAACGATGGAACTCTTAGGAATTTGTTTAGGATCTTTAAATCCAAGATTGGCCTGAAAGTTCCCTCTTTTTTGGGAACCACAAACAGGTTTGAGTAAAACCCTTGTCCTTGTTCCGACCGCGGAACCGGATGGATCACTCCCATTAATAACAGATCTTGTACACAGCGTAGAAACGCTTCTTTCTTTATCTGGTTTGTTGACAACCTTGACAGATGAAATCTCCCTCTTGGGGGAGAGAATTTGAAGTCTAGAAGGTATCCCTGAGATATGATCTCTAGCGCCCAGGGATCCTGAACATCTCTTGCCCAAGCCTGGGCGAAGAGAGAGAGTCTGCCCCCCACTAGATCCGGTCCCGGATCGGGGGCCCTCGGTTCATGCTGTCTTTGGGGCAGCAGCAGGTTTCCTGGCCTGCTTGCCCTTGTTCCAGGACTGGTTAGGTTTCCAGCCTTGTCTGTAACGAGCAACAGCTCCTTCCTGTTTTGGTGCAGTGGAAGTTGATGCTGCTCCTGCTTTGAAATTCCGAAAGGGACGAAAATTAGACTGTCTAGCCTTAGCTTTGGCTTTGTCTTGAGGCAGGGCGTGGCCCTTACCTCCTGTAATGTCAGCGATAATTTCTTTCAAACCGGGCCCAAATAAAGTTTGCCCCTTGAAAGGTATATTAAGTAATTTGGACTTAGAAGTTACATCAGCTGACCAGGATTTTAGCCACAGCGCCCTACGTGCCTGAATGGCGAATCCTGAGTTCTTAGCCGTAAGTTTGGTTAAATGTACTACGGCCTCCGAAATGAATGAATTAGCTAGTTTAAGGACTCTAAGCCTGTCCGTAATGTCGTCCAGCGTAGCTGAACTAAGGTTCTCTTCCAGAGACTCAATCCAAAATGCTGCCGCAGCCGTAATCGGCGCGATGCATGCAAGGGGTTGCAATATAAAACCTTGTTGAACAAACATTTTCTTAAGGTAACCCTCTAATTTTTTATCCATTGGATCTGAAAAAGCACAGCTATCCTCCACCGGGATAGTGGTACGCTTAGCTAAAGTAGAAACTGCTCCCTCCACCTTAGGGACCGTTTGCCATAAGTCCCGTGTGGTGGCGTCTATTGGAAACATCTTTCTAAATATTGGAGGGGGTGAGAACGGCACACCGGGTCTATCCCACTCCTTAGTAACAATTTCAGTTAGTCTCTTAGGTATAGGAAAAACGTCAGTACTCGCCGGTACCGCAAAGTATTTATCCAACCTACACAATTTTTCTGGTATTGCAACAGTGTTACAATCATTAAGAGCCGCTAAAACCTCCCCTAGTAATACACGGAGGTTCTCCAATTTAAATTTAAAATTTGAAATATCTGAATCCAATCTGTTTGGATCAGAACCATCACCCACAGAATGAAGCTCTCCGTCCTCATGTTCTGCAAGCTGTGACGCAGTATCAGACATGGCCCTAGTATTATCAGCGCACTCTGTTCTCACCCCAGAGTGATCACGCTTGCCTCTTAGTTCTGGTAATTTAGCCAAAACTTCAGTCATAACAGTAGCCATATCTTGTAATGTTATCTGTAATGGCCGCCCAGATGTACTAGGCGCCATAATATCACGCACCTCCCGGGCGGGAGATGCAGGTACTGACACGTGAGGCGAGTTAGTCGGCATAACTCTCCCCTCGCTGTTTGGTGAAATTTGTTCAATTTGTACAGATTGGCTTTTATTTAAAGTAGCATCAATACAGTTAGTACATAAATTTCTATTGGGCTCCACCTTGGCATTGGAACAAATGACACAGATATCTTCCTCTGAATCAGACATGTTTAACACACTAGCAATAAACTTGCAACTTGGTTACAATCTTATTTAACAAAAACGTACTGTGCCTCAAAGAAGCACTAAACGATTAAATGACAGTTGAAATAATGAACTGAAAGACAGTTATAGCATCAATCCTTAAAAACAACACAACTTTTAGCAAAGGTTTGTTCCCATTAGTAAAGTAACAATAATTAAATTTGAAACATAAAAATTACAGAGCAACGTCTTTAATCACAGTCAATATATAAGTCTCACAGCTCTGCTGAGAGAATCTACCTCCCTCCAAAGAAGTTTGAAGACCCCTGAGTTCTGTTAGAGATGAACCGGATCATGCAAGAAATACAAGAGTAACTGACTGGAATTTTTTGATGCGTAGCAAAGAGCGCCAAAAACGGCCCCTCCCCCTCACACACAGCAGTGAGAGAGAAACGAAACTGTCACAATTAAAACAAGCAACTGCCAAGTGGAAAAATAATGCCCAAATATTTATTCACTCAGTACCTCAGAAAATGCAAACGATTCTACATTCCAGCAAAAACGTTTAACATAATAAATACCTATTAAAAGGTTTAATGTACTTTTAACAGAGTAATTCCGGTGAAATACCATCCCCAGAATACTGAAGTGTAGAGTATACATACATGTCATTATAACGGTATGGCAGGATTTTCTCATCAATTCCATTCAGAAAATAAAAACTGCTACATACCTCAATGCAGATTCATCTGCCCGCTGTCCCCTGATCTGAAGCTTTTACCTCCCTCAGATGGCCGAGAAACAGCAATATGATCTTAACTACTCCGGTTAAAATCATAGTAAAAACTCTGGTAGATTCTTCTTCAAACTCTGCCAGAGAGGCAATAACACGCTCCGGTGCTATTGTAAAATAACAAACTTTTGATTGAAGTTATAAAAACTAAGTATAATCACCATAGTCCTCTCACTCATCCTATCTAGTTGTTGGGTGCAAGAGAATGACTGGGAGTGACGTAGAGGGGAGGAGCTATATGCAGCTCTGCTGGGTGAATCCTCTTGCATTTCCTGTTGGGGAGGAGTTATATCCCAGAAGTAATGATGACCCGTGGACTGATCACACATAACAGAAGAAATATAAGCGTTTTTATCACAGTCAAAGCACAGTCTCACAGGTCTGCTGTGAGTGATTACCTCCCTCAAAACTAGTTTTGAAGACCCCTGAGCTCTGTGGAGACGTCCTGGATCATGCAGGGAGAAAAAGGCAGACTGTGACTGAATTTCTGATGCGTAGTAAAAGCGCCAAAATAGGCCCCTCCCACTCACACTACAACAGTGAGGGAAGCTCAGTAAACTGTTTTAATTTAAAACAAACGCAGCCATGTGGAAAATAACGCCCAAAACAATTTTTCACCAAGTACCTCAGATAATTAAACGATTTAACATGCCAGCAAACGTTTAAAATCTAATTTATGAAATGTCATTAAAAGCCTGCTGCTAGTCGCTCACACTGCAAGTTAGGCTAAAAGTTATATGCATACAGTATTTTCCCAGTGAAGTGCCATTCCCCAGAAATACTTAAGTGTAAACATATATACATATCAGCCTGATACCAGTTGCTACTACTGCATTTAAGGCTGTACTTACATTATATCGGTATTAGCAGTATTTTCTCAGTCAATTCCATTCCTTAGAAAATAATATACTGCAACATACCTCTTTGCAGGTGAACCTGCCCGCTGTCCCCTGATCTGAAGTTACCTTACTCCTCAGAATGGCCGAGAATAGCAAATGGATCTTAGTTACGTCCGCTAAGATCATACACATAAACTCAGGTAGATTCTTCTTCAAATTCTGCCTGAGAAGAAAACAACACACTCCGGTGCCGTTTAAAATAACAAACTTTTGATTGAAGATATAAAAAACTAAGTTTAATCACCACAGTCCTCTCACACATCCTATCTATTAGTTGGGTGCAAGAGAATGACTGGGTGTGACGTAGAGGGGAGGAGCTATATAGCAGCTCTGCTTGGGTGATCCTCTTGCACTTCCTGTTGGGGAGGAGTTAATATCCCATAAGTAATGATGACCTGTGGACTGACTACACTTAACAGGAGAAAATAGCACCAACTATCATTGGAATAGTTCCCTAAAGATCTAAATTAGAAGCCGGTAAAGGAAACGTCCTATTAACTTTTAGGACTGAGAAAACAGGAATGGTTCCCTCTCTGAAAAATAATTAATAACCGCCTCAGGAAAAAAAATATCTTGTAACTTAATAGTTAATTAAGTATAAAAATTGAATCCAGTTCTTTGGAAGATCTTTCCTTGGATGATGTAGGGTCTTAGACACCTAAAATGTATAACCTCTTTAGGAACTAAAATGCTCAAGCTTATACATGAAATATGTAGATTATGTCTTGATCAGTAAAAAAAAAACCAAACTCCTGACCATAATAAAAACTTCACAATCAGAAAACAACCTGAGGTATCTGAGTCTGAAAACTATAAAGACATGCTAAGGTGTTCCGATCTCTAATATGCAGCAAAACCTGATCATTTAACTTTACGATGAGGATGACTTTCAGACATAGAACTTTTGTGCATGGAGGAATAGCCACCTCAACTAAATAAAGTTCAAACCTTTAAATCCTGGAGCAAAAATCTAAAACACAACATTGTATATTGGAAACAGGCGGAGAACAGACTCCTTTAGTGGCAAAACAGCATCAAACTGGTAGAATGCTTAACGTGATCCAAGTAGGAATTGCAAAGATGAGCTGATAAGAAAATTTACATAAACCAGGGAACTTTGTGTTAAAAAAAATCAATCCGACATGCGCTATCACAGTACGCAAAAAACAAGCCAATGAACCCTACATGTATATGTGCATACTAAATATGCTGAGACACACTGTCAAATCATGCACTTAAAAAACTGATGTGAGCTAATGCAGTGGGCAGAAAGGCTAATGTGCGCTAAGATGTTGTGTGCACAATGTAGGACAAATCGCACTACCCACAAACAAAGCCGATGCGCACTGCTCTGGCACGTGCAACACGACAAGCACTAAAACACTGATGGGAACTACAGAGGACAACGCAATCTATCCTGGAGCGCAAACATAGCTGTACACAACAAAACATAGCTGTACAAATGCTAACAATATACATAACTCAGACCGCCATGTGCAATCTAGATGCGCACCTCAAAATCTGAATCCTACTATCCCAGCACATAGAAAGGTTAAAGTGCAGAATTAAGTAAAAACCACAAAGTGTATTCCATTTAAAAAAAAAATAATCCTCCCATTATATAGAAGACTATTATATAACATATAAATAGTCAAACTGAATGGTGGTATATGTCTGGTGTAAACATAGGTCCCCTGCTATTATGTAACTATGAATAGCCTGTGGCATATGCGAGTGCATAAAATGGTTGCATTTACCTAAGATGCACCCACTCTACCATGCTTAGTAGCTGCATAAATGACTGCTTCCGATAGATAGCCCACAGCAGTGGATCTATACAGAAGAACCAAAAAGGGATCATTCCCCACGATACCTGTTGCATGCTTCTGACAAACTCCTCACTGGTGTAATTGTGTCACTGCCCAATACTCCAATCTCCCCTCTGTCCGAAGAAGCAGCTCTCTGAGGGGAATAATGGGCCTCAAATTGATTTGAGGACACCTGTCTGCGAAGAATTTAGAGAACCGCAAATCTTCACCTTCCTCTGGGGAGACAAAAATAAGTCTAACATACCAGGGAGGTGGGAAAGATTAAGTACTCTTGGTGTTTAGGGAATCTTTGCCTCATCCTAGTGGCCTGGACTTGAATTCCCAGGAGTAATGGCTCGTGGACTCTTACCACCTTATGAATGAAACATTGTAGCAAACTCTGGTGTTCTCATACTGTGAACAGACAAAGTTTCCAGTCAGGAATCTGTCCACCAAGTATGGCAGGTGACGCATTTTTCATTTCAGGAACAAATGCTTGTGCATCCATGTCCCCTGCTCTTAGGCAAGCAAAGATTATGAATCATCCAGGTTGGATCTGTATGGGATCATATAACCCCAATATAACCCCACTACCTTTGAGGGTGGAAGCACTTTTATGAGTACTACTTAACTAGCTACTGATCATATCTAGGTATGCTCTAAAACCCAGGATACCAAGAGAACAAAGAACATTTTTTTTTAAAAAAAGTATATATTTTACAACTGTATACTCTATATGAATCATAAAAGTTTAATTTTGACTTTCATGCCCCTTTAAAAAAAAAAATACACAGGAATCCAACTTGAGTAGCATTTAAAGAATGTTTAGCTTATAAATGACAACTAGTGAAAGGATATATTGTACATGCAGCAGCAAGAAAAGAAGCACATAATGAAAAATATAGTGAAATTAAAAGGACATTTTCCCCATGAAGCAAGTTTGAAAGTGGATGTTTATAGCAGATCTGGCACAACAGAGAAGAATATTGATGATGGCAATGCATCTTCTTCCGAGTAATTTGCATTTCCACATAAAATACTTTTCATAAAGAGCGCAGGTCAGAAGTAAATACAGTTTTTTTCCTTTTTGCAGGAAGAATATGAAGGCTTGCTTTGCTGGATATAACCGCTCAGAATGCTTTACATTTGCAGTTAAATCCGTATCTCTGTTTAATGTTCCCATGAAATCTATTTTCTTACCTTCTGATCCTCTTCTATAAAGCTACTATTAAATGACAATGATCTTGACTTATCACACCTAGAGTCAGCTACACTTGGCAATGATTAAATGACTGTGTGACTGACATCCCAAAACAGCTTCGGTTTTCCCCTCAGATATTCCTCAATCTAGTATCCCTCTCAACAATCCCTCCCCCCACAGATGTGAGGCTTTTATTCTTTTTGAAAGAATACTCAATATGCATGTAACCTTGAAAAAGGATTGAAAATAACTTCAAAAACTATACATGACATTTAAAGTTTTTCGGTTATCCACTGAAGGATGTTCTATCATCGCAATAGTAATGACTTTAGAGCACAGGCAGTCAACTCATGACAGTGTATTTTATGTGAGTGCTGAAACTTCCTACTGAAAACAGCTTGTACATTAAAAGGTGCTTGCTGAAGATATTTACTGCATTGTCATCTTCTGACCAGGGGCACAGAGTGATGAATGAGTATTTTACACGGAATCTTGGACAATCCTGACAAATTTTCAACAGTCCATTCACCTTCTGGATACAGGAAAATAAAATTTCTTTTTGAATCACAAAGGGACTTGAATTCTTGCAATACACTAGGGATTTACAGTTAAGTGTAAGGGCTAAAAATTATGACAATTCCTAACACCCTTCACTATTTCATTTTTCTTATGATGTCTACTTTTGTCTGTCTCACAGCTAAACTATATTGTGTTACATGAATGTAGAAGGTTGATAAAGATATAACCTTTTAATAGGGATAAAATACCTTTCAATTGTAACAATAAAACCAACCACTCTATATTTTGCTGCACAGTACTGCACTTCCCCCCCCCCTCTTATTATCACATTTAGTTCACACTATGACTGATTTTCTAACAAATATCACTTTATAAGCTTGCACTAAATCATAAGATGTAACAGACATATTTTTCAGACACACACACACACACACATCAAAGCAATAGGTAAGACAATAAAAAATCAAGCAAACAATACAGTGCAGCACAAATACTAATGATTAACCGTTCTATTATTTTCATGTAGCTGAGAAAAGGCTACGTGAAAAAAAAAAATCTACAACCCCCCATAAAAAAAGCTTAATTATTGATACATTTAACACAAAAGAATGTATATTACACTAATATGCAACAAATCATTTATAAACATATATGAATATGAAATAAAAAGTAAAACTAACCATTTTATTAAATTGTAGTTTTGCTATCAAGTAGATATGGATACATTTTCTATATATACGTATATATATATACGTTGTGCAGTAAAATGAATAATAAAAACAAATGATATAAAAAGTGTTTTATAGGTACTGTCAGACAGCCAGTAACTAACATGGTGGACAATAGCTAGAGGGGGAAGGGTTAGAGAGCTGTTTAAAAGGTAAGGGGGGACCTTGCCTTAACCCTTCATACTGGCAGACTGTCTAAGATGGTGGTGACCAGTGGGGGTGAGGGAGGGAAGAGAGCTGTTTGGGAGGGATCAGGAGGTGGGAAGTGTCAGGTGGGAGGGTAATCTCTACACTAAAAGCTAAAATTAACCTTACGAGCTACCCGATTAACCCCTTCACTGCCGGGAATAATAGAAGTGTGGTGCGCAGCTGCAATTAGCGGCATTATATTTACCCAAAAGCAATGGCAAAGCCATGTATGTCTGCTATTTCTGAACAAAGGGGATCCCATAGAAGCTTTTACAATCATTTGTGTTATAATTGCGGTATTTAAATAATTTCAGTGAGAAAACCAGTGGTTTTTTTTTTTTTTTTATATGATAGCATTTGGCTGTGAAATGGTGGCATGAAATATACCAAAATGAGCCTAGATCAATACCTTGGGTTGTCTACTTAAAAAATACATATAGTTTTGACAGTTAAAAAACAAACAAAAAAACCCCACAAGGCTCTATTTCTGTTTAAATGGAGTGATAGCAAAAATGCTAAAAATCCTAAAATACAGCACAAATAGATGAGATGAAGTCATATGTATGAGAAACTAAAAAAATATAGAAGGAAAAAGATTTATCATCAGGAATGCTTGATCTTAGGTTTTACAGCTTTCATGGAAGACTTAAAGGGACTGTAAACAATACGACTTCTTACACACACATTCAAAATTATATTCTATCTATATAATATTTATTTATATGTGCAGAGTGTAAGCGCAACGGAAGCAAATAAAACCTCTTTTTATATTTAGAGATTTTTGCCCCCTCTGTCCGCCCATGCAGCCTGATTACATTTTCCAATTTTCAGTGCTGCAGGGCAGTTACGTCACACTCTACACTTCCGCTGCCCATCTCTTTACCCGGAGCGCGCATTGAGAGTTAGTCCGCTCATGCGCATTACTGCCACTCTGCTTCACAATATAAGCAGTGGATCGCGATGCAAAGCGCATTGTGATTTACTGCTTATATTGATTGTGAAGACTTTTAATAAATTACCGTCCCTAGACTATAACGAGCAAATAAAAATAAAAATAAATTGTATTTTGGTAAGTTTAATGCAAACTATATCTGTGTGGTATATTTTATTTACAATATTTATGTAAAAAAGTTTGAGGGTGCAATCGATTTTAAACTAATATCAACATAAAAGTGTGAATAAAAAATCATATTTTAAATCAGTTTTTAGTACTCTTGCTCGTTCGTCTGTAGGAGTGACTCACCGCTCTAACAGAAACACAGAATCGCAATGCACGACGAAGCATTGCGATTCTGTATAAGGAAGAAGCTGTGTTGCAGTGCGCATGCGCACGTCAAGAAGGAACGCGCGCTGTCAAGACAGGAGAAGACGGACGTTCGTTCGGCTGTTGGCTGCAGGGGCAATGACGGTAAGTATATAAAAAAAGGTTTTTAACGTAGGCGGACAGAAAAGGCTAGTATAGAAGAAAATATTTTAACTATTTTAAACGCTTCCACTGCGCTTTTTCTCTGCATAACATTCTTAAATGAAATAAAATGTAATAATTTAATAATACAATATTATTAATAAACAATGTTTACAGTCCCTTTAAAGAAAGATTTTCTAAGGAAATGTTTTGTTGAAAGCTAAACCTAGGTAGTCTCATGCTAATTTATAAGCCCTTGAAGGCCTTCTCTTATCTCAGTGGATTTTGAAAGTTTTTCCACAGCTAAACAGCGCTAGTTCATGTGTGACATATATATAACATTATGCTCACTCCTGTGGAATTATTTGATTCAGCACTCGTTGACTAAAATGCAAGTCTGTCAAAAGAACTTAAATAAGGGGGCAGTCTGCAGAGGCTTGGATACAAGGTAGTCACAGAGATAAAAAGACAGTCTATATTATTATAACCGTTGTTTAAAAAGGGATTATCTATCTTTTTAAACAATAACAATTCTAGAGTAGACTGTCTCTTTGATAATTATGCTACATCACTAGCAGATGTGTATAGAGATTCAAACCAAATCATAATAATTCATGTGTGTAAAACAAAGTTATGGTGAAAAATAAGATGTTGAATTCAATAATAAAAAAGTTGAAATCATACAGGAAAAATGCTGCATGGAGAAAATAGCAATTCTGTTTCTATTCTGTTAAAAACATAAACAGGAGCAAACCTACAAAAAGGCCTTTCTGTATAAATATATACTAAATAATATGATCGCTTTACTTAAATATGGGTTTATTACATTCCTTGGCAACAAAATTTGCCAATTACAAGTCCATAAATTACTCTGAAGAAACGTTCCTCACCAGGGCCGCCATCAGGGGGTGACAGGGGTGACTCCTGTCAGGGGCCCAATGGGCTAGGGGGGCCCCATGAGGCAAGAACTAAAAAAAAAAAATGTTTTTTTTTACATTTTGGCAGCCACCAGTGGGTACTACAGCAGAGTGCTAATTGAGCATTGGAAATGTTATTACAAGGAGTAAAGTATTAGCAATTGAGAGGATTTCTGAGTGTGCACTAAACCACTATGCACAGTGTGAGACAGACTTGGCACTTTGTAGAGTGTGTGCCTGAGTCAGACGGCAGATCACTTTCATTTGCAGAGGAGGTACGAATTACTTAGCAAATGTTTTTTTTTATTTCTTTGTGCAATTTAAGATTGTAACTTCAGTGTGGTAGTAGTTGTATGGTGGGGCCAGGGGTCCATAAAAACACATTTTTTTTTAGCAGCAGTGTATTTATGATTTTTTGACAATGCTGTAGAAATTCTATATTTAAAACCATGCAGAAATGTTTCCTCCTCAATACACAAATGATATATATTACATTCCAGTTTACTGCCCCTTTATGCAAGGACTTTCCAGATACAAGGAGGCATTTTATCTAAGATTTTTACATCTGCATAACATGTTATACTCTCAGACTAAGATTGCTCAGTGTTGGAAATGAGACAGGTTAACTTAAAACTGTTCAGTTTACTCTACAGCTGACTTAATTTTGAAATACATACCAACAAGCTTAAATCCTGCATTTAACCAGATCTAAAGGTATGAGTACCACAGCTTATGGTTCCACCAAGACCATATAGAGTACAGCATTTTCAAAATCCACAAGTACAGCTGACAGATGGGAACATTTGTACACTATATTTGAAGTGGTGCTCTTGGTTGGGGAAAATGGGGAAAATATCAAACAAACATATGTCAACCTTTTAAAAGTACTTTTCTTCATCTAGCCATCTACCCAGATCATTAATGTACAATTTTGAATTCACATAATTATTTTTGTTTGCACATTTACAAATATGATTCTTTAAAAGGGATCTCTTAATTTCTGCATTTTTTTTTATCATGCATGTCACACACAGTTGATTTAGGGGATGCAAGGTGGTGCATAAATGTTTCCTCCTGTGAGTGTTTCTGTGGGTGTCTGTGTTTATGTCTTTGTGCTTTGGTTTGTGTCTCTATGAGTGTGTATGTATTTTTTTTCTGTTGGCATCTCTGTGAGGGTGGATGTGTATGTCTTTGTGCATTTTCTGTGGATGTCTGTGAGGGTGTGTGCATATGTATTTGAGCTTTTTCTATGGGTGTCTCTGTGAGGGTGGGCGTGTGTCTTTGTGTATTTTCTCTGGATGCCTCTGTGAGGGTGGGTGTGTATGTCTGCGTTTTCTGTGGATGTCTCTGTGAGGGTGTGTGTGTGTATGTATGTCTGTGTTTTCTGTGGATGTCTCTGTGAGGGTGTGTATTTTCTGTGGGTGTCTCTGTGAGGGTGTGTGTATGTCTGTGTGTTTTCTGTGGATGTCTCAGTGAGGGTGTGTATGTATGTCTTTCTGTGTTTTCTGTGGATGTCTCTTTGTGTGTGTGTATGTCTGTGTGTTTTCTGAGGCTTTCTCTGTTGGTGTTTCCTTGGGTGTATGTGCAAGTTTGAGTGTGTGTGTGTGTGTGTGTGTGTGTGTGTGTCCATTGTCTGTTCCTTTTTAGGACATTTTGACCTTACTACTGATTATTCACATCTTTCTACAGACTTTGAGACTAATGAAACCTTTCCAGAAGTCACCAATACCATTTAACCTTTAAATTATTGTTTAGGCAGTTCAGGGCCCTTCCTTTCAGCCACTGCATGCTGTTGTCATCATTTAGTTGGCATCTTCCTTTACAAAAATTTAATCAGAACTCCATATTTTGTTTTCTAAATCTCCTTTTTTTACAAAACTGTAGCTTACCTCATTACTTGTCAGGTCAATGTAAACAAGTGCTAAGTGTCTGTTTAGGTGTCTGAGTTTCTTTGCGTGTTTGCTAGAGTGTCTATATGTGAATTCTTATGTGTGAGTGTGTGTGTGTATTTCAGTGTATGTTACTACCTTTACAACATTTCCAAGTTTAAATAGACACTTAAGAATAAAGTGCATATACGTTTTAGTCACTTGGTCAAAAATTGCACATGTCAAAAGAGGGGGAGGGCCCTGATCAATGGTTAAGTCAGGGGCCCCAAAATTTCTAGTGGCGGCCCTGTTCCTCACATTTAGTCCTCAAGATCCACAAACTGGACAGGATGCTAAGATATATGACACAGGTGACAAAGCCCAGTCACAAGATGAGTGTAGTAGGAGGAAATGTTTTGGGCCAGAAATAGATCCTCCCTTAAAGGGACATTAAACACTTTGAGATGGTAATATAAAATTATAATATATATATATATATATATATATATATATATATATATATATATATACATACAAGTTGGTAATGTGTATGCACTCCCACCATCAAACTACATCCACCAGGGTGCTGTAGTGGTACTTGAATAAGAATGATAAGATTAAAGACCAGTGAGTGCTTAAAGGGACACTGAACCCTACATTTTTCTTTCGTGATTCAGATAGAGCATGCAATTTTAAGCAACTTTCTAATTTAATCCTATTATCAATTTGTCTTTGTTCACTTGCTATCTTTATTTGAAAAAGAATGCATCTAAGCTTCTTTTTTGGTTCAGACCTCTGGACAGCACTTTTTTTTATTGGTGGATGAATTTATCCACCAATCAGCAAGAATAACCCAGGTTATTCACCAAAAATGGGCCGGCATCTAAACTTACATTCTTGCTTTACAAATAAAGATACCAAAAGAATTAAGAAAATTTGATAATAGGAGTAAATTAGAAACTTGCTTAAAATTACATGCTCTATCTGAATCACGAAATAAAAAAAATTGGGTTCAGTGTCCCTTTAATTTTATAATTCCTATATATATATATATATATATATATATATATATATATATATATATATATATATATATATATATATATATATATATATATATACACCTCTGCAATATACTTATTCATTATATATATTTTGTCCCCCTTTCCTGCAATTCCATTCTGAAATTATGAGCTTTTCAGTTCCTGTTAGAAAGGCAAGTGCACAACAATGTTATATTCCACACAGCTATTGGCTGCACACTCTAGTGACCTATTTATAACGGTCCTTAATTGGCTACAGCAGAGAAGGTAACCTAAGTTACAACATGGGAACTCCCATTGTTTTATAGACACAACCTTTACACTTAATTTGTTAATATTTAAACAGCTAATGAAACTTTAAAAAATACATATAGATGTTATTCTCAGACTAATCTTTTTTTTAATGCACTAAGGGCTAGATTACAACTGGCGTGGGACGCAGTAATCAGAATTTGTGCTCAACAGATTAGCGCGCCTGAAGACCTATCGTAAATTGTAAGGGTTGAAAAAATATGTTCACCAAACACATTAAAATAAACTATTACACTCATATATACACTTTCTGAAAAAAATATTCAAAGGAAAAGTCAACACCATAATTTTTGTTGTTTAAAAAGAAAGATAATCCCTTTATTACCCATTCCCCAGTTTTGCATAACCAACACAGTTATAATAATACACATTTTACCGCTGTAATTACCTTGTATCTAAGCATTTGCAGACTGCCCCCTTATTTCAGTTCTTTTGACTGACTTGCATTTTAGCCAATCAGTGCTCACTCCTAGGTCACTTCACGTGCATGAGCTCAATAATATATATATATGAAACACATGAACTAATGCTCTCTAGTGGTCAAAATGCATTCAGATTAGGGGCAGTCTTCAAGGTCTAAGAAATTAGCATATGAACCTCCTAGGTTTAGCTTTTAACTAAGAAAAACAAGAGAATAAAGCAAAAGTGGTGATAAAAGTAAATTGGGAAATTGTTTAAAATTACATGTCCTATTTAAATCCTGAAAGATTTTTTTTTACTTGACTGTCCCTTTAATATGAATATTAATAAACATTTTTTATAAGGATTAAAAGGGATATGCTACATGGCAAGGTTATATACATATCTATTTATGTGTTTACATATACATACATATATACACACACATCTATATATTTAAATATATCTATATCTGTGTATATATATATATATATATATATATATATATATATTTTTTTTTTTATTGGACTAATTATACATTTATAAGTTGACAAGCTTTAGGAAGAAGAACTTCCTTTCTCAAGTCTGAAGCAATACCTGAGTATATATACTATATATAAATAAGCATTGATATATATTTAAAAAAATAATCATATACTATATACTATATATATATATATATATATATATATATATATATATATATATATATATAAAAATATTTAAACATAAAAAGAACATTTTCTTCTATGTGTAGAACATTGGAATGTAAAATATTCATAACTACCTTTCAGCTTGAGCACAGTTGGTCTAATTTTTTTTTTTAAATAACGCTTCCCATCAAAGTTATGGGAGAAGATATTAAAGCGATCACGATATCCGAAGTACTGAAGAAAGCGTGCATTGAAAGTAAAAGCTAGTGTCTCACTAGTAATCAACCCTAAATACATTTTATGCATCTCCCTCTAATCATGGGTGCTGCCATTATGGACTTGAGAATGATGCTGCACTCAAATAAAAACAGCAACATGTTTATTCAAAGCTACATTAAAAAATAACTATACGGAGGATGAGAGATCTCTCATCAGCACCTTCATTCTTTACCTTCCTCCAGAGGAGTCAAAGACAAGACTGATTACCAGAAAGGTGGGAGGGGTTGTATAGAGCTCTTGGGGTTTGGGAATCTTTTCCTCCTCCTAGTGGTAAGGAAGAGTAATTCCCAGAAGTAATAGATCATTGTTTATCATCACCTGTATGAAAGAAAGATTGGCACCCATGACCAGAGGGATGTGGGGAGGAGCCTCAATATAATGCTTATAAAATGTATTTCCTGTTTAATGTCCCTTTATTTATGTTTTTAGATTTCCTTAAGTAAAAGCTTTGCATTTGTAGCATTAACTTACATAAAGGAGCTTAGTAAAAACAATATACTAATAAAACAAACAGGTTTAGTGGAATATGACACTGTCATGCCGCTGATTACTATTAAGAAAAACAAATGTGAAAATCAAATAGTTTTGTTTGAGCTCCTGCAATGTTGTAGCACAAGTGCTGCTGAGTTGGTTAACAGAAACATCAAATGAACGCCCAGCGATCTAGGACATATAAAAGCAAATTGAAAGCCATGCTTTAATAAAGTACTCACTGGTAAATACATTGCACTTTTTCTTATGAAACATCTTATTTGTCTTAACAGGTAGCGTATATATAATACACCAGGGAACACTAAACAAACGAAGACCACATAAGCACAGCTGGTGAAAGTGCAATCCTTACTCTTAAAGAGCTTGGAAAGACAACAGCAGGATACCATTGAAGGGTTAGTGAAGAAGTGGTTAGAGGGAAATCTGTCAATGTTTGAAGAGAACAGTTTGACAGACAGTTTCAAAACAGAATAAACCAATTGAATGCCCTGGGAAGGCTCAACAGGATATTTTTTAATTTGTTCTTCAGAAAAAAAAACAATCCAGTGAGGTTGAATGAGAGTGTGATGACTGAAAGCAGTATTTTTGGAAGAGACTTTGTAAAAGACACTTGGCAGTAAAGTTTTTAATATATGTCTGAGTGAGTCACTTTAAATTGTATTTTAGTAACAATAGAAAGAGATAGGAAAAAACCCCATTGATAATGAAATCTCTTTTATTGGTATTGGAATAATGTATAGGGAATATGTAAACAGACTCACATGATCAGCAAAAACACAAGCCAAGGATCAGCAGGCACATGTTTAATGTTTTCCAAGAATAAAAAATGCCAATTTATTATTGTAACTTTTAATAATTAAATAATCCATATAAACACAGAGCAACAGAGAGGTGAAGAAAATATATATTTTCACTTGATATACATTAAATTTACCACAGTAGCCTTGACTACTAAGGATTATGTTATATTGATTTTAATATAATTTTGATAAAGGGATACTATTTTTAATCCCTTTGCTGCTAAACATTTTCACACCCATGTGCTTAGCTGGTTTTGAGCTTTTTTTGCTACTTAAATTTAAATGCTATTGAAAGTTATATTTCATTTAATTTCTGTGACCCAAAAATATTACATTTTGGTTTTTTTTTCCAGCAGGCCTAGCAGATTCAGAAAATACCATTATGATATTTATATTTCATTACACGTGAGAATGCTGCATCAAAAAGAAAAAAAATAATTAATTTTTGTTAAGATTTTAGTAGAGAACATTGAAAATAGCTACTGTGATCTCCTTACTAAATGGCTATCAAGGGTATCCACATTTTAAGGAGGGGGACATACATGCTTTTGGGGTTAATAATAAAAACTAGTGAGTTCCATTTGTGCCAGAGTAGAAATAAAAGCACAATGATCACATAGCTATACAGACAAAATGTAATTTTTTTATTTATTTACCCCCCACACACACACCCACCCAATAAAAAGGTCTATAAAAAATATTGGGGTTCTGTACACATTCCAGATTGTGTTTGTCACTTTAGATTACCTTCCCATTTAAACCCATCTTCTGATTTTTATTATTATTATTACTATTTTTGCAGGGCTTGGCACTTATCTAGACCACCATATTGAACAAATGAGTGGACTTGATCATCTGTAGCTGCGAAGGGAGCTGAGATCGAGAGGTTTGAATCACCACCACCTAGCTCCCTTGCAGATACATTAGCCCCGCCCTTTTGTGGCACCTCATGTTTGTGGTTATCACACCAGCACCCCATTGAAGGCTTGGGAGTCCCACCCATTAGTCCACCAATGATCTTCTTGTCTGTAGTGCAGGGGATTGCGATCCCCCTGCATGATGAGAATGGTTAATCAATCTAGTTAATAATAACGCCAATACTATAAAAATGTCAACAACTACTATTCAACCTGTACCACACAACAGTTTTATAAACAGTGTATCCAGGGTATTAAAAAATGTCTTATCTCCTTGCCTTACAATATTAAGAGCAATTACAGTTATTCCAAATTGATCGTCAGCAAAATATCCCCATAGTGAGGAACAAGTGCTCTAATGTAACAGTATCATGATTATGGTTATAAGTGTGTGAGTGTGACTAAAGGATGCTTTATCAGAATAGCCTGAATATTGGTAATTAAAGCTAAATAAAACCAGTTGTTAGAAGACCAATAGAAACAAAAAACGGATAGTAGAACCTATAACATTACTTCAAAGCCACAAGTTCTTCTCAGATTATACATAGACTTATATAATGGTTCAATCAATATGTGTGTCAATTATAACCATCTGAAAGAGTATAGGAAAAAAATCTTAGTTATACCAATGGTAGCATCAATGCAAATACTACATATGTTCAGTAACTTTGAGAAAAGCAAACGGACAACATTATTTACAATGTCGATGTATTTTGCAGCCCCCTCTTGTAAAAACTAGAGTATTTATATGATGGTTACAAATATTACCTCTTATGAGTTGGCAGAGGTGGGGGTACTTGTATTTTTATTTTACACAAGCCATTATGGTTAATGGAGGGTTTTGCTATGAAGTACAATATTTATCTGGCGCAATCTTTAGACATAAACCTGTGCAGAGCATATCATCAGCTGTGTAGACTCTAGCTGCATTCATTTCTTTCCTTTAATCTGTATTTTCTATCATGGTGATGCATCATATTATATATTTCAATATCCTACACAAAGAAACCTACACATGACATGGTTAGTGTCTCAGTTTACAGCTTATTCGTGGTATAAAATACGATAACTCACGAATATGTATGTCAACACTGAAAAATGAAAATGACTTTCTATGAATTCAAGTTATGACCATGTAACTGCAAATTATAGCATTCTCATAGAAAACAATAAAACAATGTTACAATAAAAAAATAAGGGTTTCTTAACTTCCAAATACATCTCTAACACACTATAGTGGCTAATATTGTTAAAGAAAATGTAATTTCCCATACCAACATATTAGAGGAGTTGCAAATGTATTAAACGGATATACAAGTGAAAAAAGAAAATACTCAAATATGTTAGCGCATTTTATTATTGCACTAGTGTTAACCTTTGCAAAGGGTTTAAACACATAGTTAAAATCAGCTCCACAGCAGCAATGCACTACTGGCAGCTAGCTGAACACATCTGGTGAGTCAATGACAAGAGAGAAGTGTAGGTAACCACCAATCACTAGCTGGCTCCCAGTAGTGTAGGATATGTACTTCTGTATTCTTTTAAGCAAATGATACCAAGAGAACAAAGAAAATTGCATTCCTAGAAGTGAATTTAAAAGTGCCTTAAAATGACATCCTCTATCTGAGTCATGGGGCAGACACACTAGATAAATAGGAAGAACACCGGAAGACAAAAAAGAGGCGCTTGTGTGTACCAGTAGAATGAAAAAAAATAGTAGATAACCACAAAGGGCATCCAGCGTGTGGAGTTGTTCCTGTGGACAAGTTTTTCTCTTAGTTTCTAAGAGATTCTCCAAGAGTGATCCTGTTCCCACGAAGGATTACAGCAAGCTGGGTTGCTGTGAATGCCCAGTACGTGTCTGATAGCACTGTATGAGTGCTGTGAACAAATGTGAGTACCCTGTTGTGGTTATCTACTATTTATATCATTCTACTGGTACACACAAGTGCCTCTTTTTTGTCTTCCTGTGTTCTTCCTAGATGTCATCCTTCGTTTGATGTGAGGAGAGAGCAGCTTACGTGTCCATCTGTGCAGAATTTCCATCATTTACCTCTCATGGATTTGAAATTTGGGACTTTGTATTCATCAATTTTGGTTTGGTACTTTAATATAATCTTTTTTCTGTTATTGTTCTATATCCCATTAGAGCGCCCCCTATTAGGATCTCCTTAGTGTGATCTTTGTTTGTACACTAGGTAAATATAAGCACTAATAATGTATAGGGTTGATGATTTTTAAAATAGGTTCCCCAAATTTGAGAAAACATATACTGTCAGAAATGTATAGGCAAAAACAATTGTTACACATAAATAACAAAGCTGTTATACTATAATAATAATTGTAAACAAATCAAAAAGGAAGAAGGAATAGCAGCACCACCAATATTCAATCACTTGACATGGGTCCGAAAATTTGTTGATTTGCAGTCTGACTAAATAAAAATTTCCTTTAAGTGAATGAATATTGGTGGTGCTGAAATTCCTTATTCTCTTTTGGTTTGTTTGGGGTAAGGTGCATAACCCCTATAGCGTGCACACCAGTTAAAATTCCTCCCAGGTGTTGGATACTTTGGATTTTTAATTTTACACAAAGCAGGTGTAAATATAGAAGGTACAAAATCCCTTCAAAATTGGAGTCCAATGCTCAATAATAGGACCATAAACAGATATTACCCCAGATAATCCTGGAAATTTTGGAAGAATTGAGTGCTGCCTTCTTCCACTGGTATTTCCTTTAACCAATGTAACCGGTGAGATCTAGTAGAGACATAAAAGACAAAAAAAAGCGCACCTCTGATTCAATAGATTTAATGATGAAAACTTAGTGCCGTAACGTCTGCACTTACATTTAAAATTGTATCAACAAGTGTCCACAAATGTCCGCTCTGGAAGATCACCCAGCCGCTGGATCAAACAAAGTGTTGTAGCTCCCAAGAATCAGTCTGTACAATAGTCACACGCAATGTTCTGTGACCTCACTGGGGATCCTAGTTATGGAAGCAAAATACGGACACCCACTGTGATCCCCAGTGAGGCCACAGAATATTGCGTGTGACTATTGAACAAACTGATGCTTACAAGCTACAGCACTTTGTTTGATCCAGCGGCTGTGTGATCCCGCACCTGGGTAACTTTCCGAAGCAGACATTTGTTGATGCAATTTTAAATGTAAATGCAGATGTTATGGCACTTGTTTTAATAATTAAAGGGACAGTCAACACCAGGATTTTTGTTGTTTTAAAAGAGAGATAATCCCTTAATTACCAATTCCCCAGTTTTTCATAACCAACACAGTTATAATTATACATGTTTTACCTCTGTAATTACCTTGTATCTAAGCTTCAGCAGACTGCCCCCTTATTTCAGTTCTTTTGACAATCTTGCATTTTAGCCAATCAGAGCTGTCTCCATGGTAAATTCACGAGAATGAGCTCAATGTTATCTATATGAAACATATCAACTAATGCCCTCTAGTGGTGAAAAACTTTTCAAAATGCATTTAGATTAGAGACGGCCTTCAAAGTCTAACAAATTAGCATATGAACCTCCTAGATTTAGCTTTCAACTAAGCATACCAAGAGAACAAAGCAAAATTGGTGATAAAAGTAAATTGGAAAGTTGTATAAAATTGCATGCCCTATCTGAATCATGAAAGTTTTTTTTGGACTTTAAAGCTATTGAATCAGAGGTGCGCTTTGATCTTTTGTCTCTACTAGATCTATCTGAATCATGCAATTTTAACTTTCTTATCGCATTATGTCAAATAGAATATATTTAATATTCAGATGGGACAATGTTTCTAAAACAAACAGAAATATTCCATGTAACTGTATAAATAAAATAATTTTCAAATTACATTTGCAGTACCATTTAAGCTGTGTATACTCAAACGTGACTTAAAAGGGACATTAAATACTTATTTTTTTTTGTGTGTGAAAAAACATGCTTGCCCCATGATCCCTACTGTCTTTTATGTCAAAACGCAAATCAATAACTAATTTGCCATTTGCAGCATTCTGGACAAAGCTTTGATTACAGACTTTGGTCTCTTAAGGGAATGTGGGACAACTTCAATTTAAAAAAAAAAAAAACAGGCAGCTGTTTAGTGAATTCCCTAATAAAAACAGATCACTTGAAAAGTATACACAGATTATCCATAGTGGCCATAAAATACGGAAAGCAGTAGTATGCAACAGTAAGGCACAAAGGATTACATTTAGTAATCTTATCAAGAGCACTAAATGGTTGAGCAAATACTGGGTTTTTTTTTACGAGAACTCTTAAATGTAATTTTTGTTGTTCAATCGCTCTCTCTCTCTCTTTTTTTTTTGCTTATCTATGCCTAATACATATAATAATGAACTATCAGACTATACATTGTAAAAGTGCATACAGGAAGAGAAGTGCTCTTCCAGGCAGCAGCCTCTTTTAGCCCAGTCGTATTTTTCACATACGCAAACTTTCCTGATCCTGCCTAGTAAGGTCAGTCCAGTCTGAAATACCAGGCAATCTTCCTCTGAACAAGGAACATGACAACCCCTGATGATCATTTTGGACTTCTGTGGGCCTAATCAGTGAGGTATCACCCCTAGGGTGTACACATGTGAGCTACTTTTACAGGCTCCATGTCTATGTTTTGTACTTTACAGTTTATTTGTTATTATTATTATTGGTAATTTGTAGAGCGCCAACAGATTCCGCAGCGCTGTAAACAGAGGGTAGTACAACAAAACAATTAAGGGGATCAGATGGGTAGAGGGCCCTGCCAAGAGTTGCACTGTTGTAATTAGCTCTTAAGAAGGTGATCTACAAACAGCTGGACTTAAGGGGGTTCAGGGGAAGCAATGGAGGAGTGGAACTGGTATAAAGTAAGGTTAGCATAGGTTGTATGCATCCCTGAACAGTCTTTAGGGAGCGCTTGAAGCTTTCAAATCTAGGGGAAAGTCTTTTGGGGCGAGGCATAGAGTTCCACAAGATGGGAGCCAGTCTGGAGAAGTCCTGTAAACGGGAGTGCAATGAGGTAACCAGAGAGGAGGAGAGTAGGAGGTCATGAGCAGAGCGAAGGGGACGGGAGGGAGAGTATCTGGAGACAAGGTCTGAGATATAGGGGCGGAGCAGTGCAGTTGTTAGTTGCTATTGTAAATCGTAAGCTCTAAAACGAAATATAACTTTCCTTCACTTTGATGGTGTGAGAGATTTTCAGTTTTCTTCTACTTTATTAAACACTGCCACTGTTCAAGGCTAACATATTGTTTTCAAATAGACCTTTAAATGAATGCCTAGCTTTTAAAGTTCTGAATCACAAATGAAGAACAAAGTTGACAAGTGTTCTGTTAAAGTAACATTCATCACATTTCTATGAAATTGACTTAAGTGTTTATAAATTAATTTATTTTACATATAATTATGCATGAGCGGATATGTAAGACTAAGAAAAGACTAAGTACTGCTAATTAGAGAAGGTGATAACAATAAAGCAACAATGCTTCCATTAGTGAATATGAACATGTTGTCTTGAATCTATAAACATATATTAATACATATTGTCATAATGATTTTGCTTTGATACAGGCTGTTACTTACAGCTTTCAAAAGAGTTAAGAAAAATAAAATCCAGCTTATTTTAGCTTTCATTATAGTCAATAAAAAATATTAAGCTTGTTACCTTCTCACCCCCCCTAAAAAAAAAGTTCATTAAATTTTGCTTAGGAAGGTGACGTAGGAAGAAATAGAGTATACTGAAGCTAGCAGCTGTGATACAAATTGTAATAGAACCCTAAATAGTAGATTTTCACAGAACTTATAAATTTAAATGGAATGGTAGTGTCTGAACTGTGGACTACACCAATACAGAAGCATTTTAATAAGATACAAGTGGTTACATAGTGAAAAAGGTAAGAGAGGGGGATGAGGAGGTGTAAAAAGCACATCTTAAAAATAATTCATTATATCTACATTATCATTAAAACAATCAAGCACAACTCAAACTGGAGTTAGAAGCTGTAAACGTGTTTTTATTCTTATAAGGTATCCTTAACAGTACAAGTTAAAAACAGCGATAGAACCTTACAGTCATGGGTTATCAACCATGTAGGGGAAATATGTATAGTCAAATTGAAGCTTGTGATCCTTTGAAGTCTTATGAAAGAATTGGCACTACCATCAGCTGCTCAGTGTTTGACAGCTCTGCAGCTATAGCTATCCCACCTTTTGAAATACTGTGAGCTGTTGGAATATATACTGTATGCATTTTAAGCTAATATTTACTTGCTTGGATTATTTTCTATTTGGTAAGATGTGAAAGAAAAAAGATGGGCACAAATTATGTTAAACTGCTGAAAAAATATGTTTCAATTAAGCTTGAACATTTTTGTTAATTGATTGAATAAAACTTGGTATTCCATTTCCTAAATATTCAGTTTCCTAATATCATGGATATACAAAGCACAAAAAAGAGAAACACATAATCTATGCTTACCTGATAATTTAATTTCAGGCTCACATTGCAAGGCAGCCATTTCAGAAACTCTGCGTGCCGACACAATAGCCGAAAGAAAAAGAACCTTCCAGGACAACAACTTGATGTCAACCGAATGCATAAGCTCACGCAGCCAGTTGTAAAAACTTAAGATCCAAACACCAAGGCGGAGCGTTAGATCTAAACACAGGTCTGATCCTAATCAGAACCTTAACGAAAGATTGCACGTCAGGGAGCTCTGCGAGACTCTTGTGCAGCAAAACAGAAAGGGCTTAAATCTGTCCCCTCAGGGAACTGGCAGAAAGGCCCTTCTCCAGAGCTTACTGGAGAAAAGAAAGAATCCTGGTAACCCTAACCTTATGCCAGGCTAAACCATGCTCCTCACACCAGAATAAGTAAGCTCTCTACACCTTATGATAGATGCGAAGACTCACAGGCTTATGAGCCTGAATGAGAGTGTCAATAACCCTCTCAGAGAAACCTCTCTTGGCTAAAACTAAGCGTTCAATCTCCACACAGTCAGCCTCAGAGAATCTAGATTTTGATGAACAAAAGGACTCTGTTCCAGCAGATTCCTGCGAAAAGGTAACTTCCATGGAGTAGATGAGGACATCCCCACCAGGTCCGTGAACCACATCCTTCGCGGCCAAGATGGAGCAATCAGTATCACTGATGCCTGCTCCTGCTTGATGTGGGCAACTACACAGGGACGAAGTGGTAACGGCGGAAAAATGGAAATTAGATTTATCCTCCAAGGCATTGCTAATGCTTCTATTAGCTCCGCCTGAGGATTCCCGGATCGTGACCCATATCTGGGTAGCTTGGAATTGAGCCAGGACGGCATGAGATAATCTCCGGCGTCCCCCACCTGTTGCAAATCTCTGCAAACTTCTTGGGATGGAGAGACCATTCCCCCGAATGAAAGGATTGTCTGCTGAGGAAATCCGCTTCCCAGTTGTCCACATGCGGAATGTGAATCGCTGACAGCGAGCAGTTGTGGTCCTCCGCCCACTCCAGAATCCGAGATACTTCCCTCATTGCTAGGGAGCTCCTTGTTCCCCCCTGATGGTTGATGTAAGCCACTGAGGTTATGTTGTCTGATTGGAATCTATAAACTGGGACAAACCCAGATGAGTACAAGCCTTCAGAGCATTGAAGATCGCTCATAGTTCCAAAATGTTGAATTGGAGGAGGTATTCCTCTAGAGTCCACAGGCCCTGTTCCTTCCTGGCACCCCAAACAGCTCCTCATCCTGATATACTTGCGTTCATAGTCACAATCTCCCAGGATGGTCTCAAGAAGGATGTCCCTTGGGACAGGTGATCTGGACAGAGCCACCAGGAGAGCGATCCTCTCGACCGGTTGTCCAGAGAAAACTGAATTTATGCTTACCTGATAAATTACTTTCTCTTGTGGTGTATCCAGTCCACGGATTCATCCTTTACTTGTGGGATATTATCCTTCCCTACAGGAAGTGGCAAAGAGAGCACACAGCAGAGCTGTCCATATATCTCCCCCTCTAGCTCCACACCCCAGTCATTCGACCAAAGGTTAGGAAGAAAAAGGAAAAACCATAGGGTGCAGTGGTGACTGTAGTTTAAACAAAAAATTTTCACCTGACTTAAATGCCAGGGCGGGCCGTGGACTGGATACACCACAAGAGAAAGTAATTTATCAGGTAAGCATAAATTCTGTTTTCTCTTGTAAGGTGTATCCAGTCCACGGATTCATCCTTTACTTGTGGGATACCAATACCAAAGCTTTAGGACACGGATGAAGGGAGGGAACAAGACAGGTACCTTAAACGGAAGGCACCACTGCTTGCAAAACCTTTCTCCCAAAAATAGCCTCCGAAGAAGCAAAAGTATCGAATTTGTAAAATTTGGAAAAAGTATGCAGTGAAGACCAAGTCGCTGCCTTACAAATCTGTTCTAACAATACATTCACTTTACCCTCCCAAGAGAGACCCTAGTGCTTAGAGCCGGCAAAGAAAATGACTGGGAGGGGGAGCTATATGGACAGCCCTGCTGTATGCTCTCTTTGCCACTTCCTGTAGGGAAGGAGAATATCCCACAAGTAAAGGATGAATATGTGGACTGGATACACCTTACAAGAGAAATCTGTTGTGACAGATCCGAATGGTCGCCATTCCACTGTCTCATCGTTCACAGCTGAAGTGGTCTGAGATGGAATCTGTCAAAAGGAATGATGTCCATGCTTGACACCATACGACCAATCACCTCCATACTCCGAGCCACAGAGGGTCTTAAGGAGGTCTGGAGGGCAAGACAAGTGGAAGTTAGCTTGCAACGTCTCTGGTCTGTAAGGAATATCCTCATGGATATGGAGTCTATTATAGTACCAAGGAATTCCACCCTGGTACTGGGAATAAAAGAACGCTTTTCTAAGTTTATCTTCCCCCCATGAGATCGAAAAAGAAACAGAAGAGATCTTGAATGGTCTTCTGCAAGAAGACAGGATGGTGCTTGAACCAGAATATCGTTTAAGTATGGCACTACTGCTATACCTCTGGTTCTGGCCACTGCAAGCAGAGCCCCTAGAACCTTCGTAAAAACTCTTGGAGCAGTAGCTAGACCAAACGGAAGTGCAATAAACTGGAAATGCTGGTCCAGGAACGCAAACCTTAGGAACTTGAAGTGTTCCTTGTGTATTGGAACGTGAAGGTAAGCATCCTTCAGATCTATAGTGGTCATGAACTGTCCTTTCTGAACTAAGGGAAGGATGGACCTTATCGTCTCCATCTTAAACAATGGGGACTTGTTTAAGCACTTTATGTCCAGAATCGGGCGGAAAGTTCCCTCCTTCTTTGGGACCACAAAGAGTTTTGAATAGTACCCCAGACCTCGTTCTGCAAGAGTTACTGGGACAATGAATCCTAGGGAGGAGAGATCCCTCACGCACCCCCGAAAGGCTTCTCTCTTTTCTGGCCTTGAAGACAGGTTTGATAGGAGGAATCTGCCCCTGGGTGGATGAGACTTGAAACCTATCTTGTATCCCTGAGCGATGACCTCCAGGACCCACGGGTCTTGCACGTTCCCAAACCAAGCGTCTGAAAAGAGCGACAGTCTGCTCCCCACAAGATCCAGAGCCAGATCGGGGGCCACCCCTTCATGCCGACTTTGTCTTAGCGGGCGTCTTGCTCTGGTTGGATTCATTACAGGTCTGAGCTGTCTTCCAATACGTAAGTGAAATCCCTGTACACTCCAACATCTGACTGAGCCTCATCTCACACATGTCGCAGCATAATCAAATAAACTTATGTGATTAATCCCCACTGTTCAATAATCCCCCTCCGGAGATATTAACCCTTGATTCCATACAGATAAAAGGAGCCACACTGTGACCCTGTCTTCTTGCGTTATCATATGTATATAAAAAAATATATGAAACAATCTTACTGGAATCTATGCCGTGGAACAGATACACAGCCTCTTAAGTTTGACAGTCTTGTAGCATCGCTCCTGACATGGACTTGAGCGATGGAAGCAGGCAGTGAAACTCATCAACACTGATTGCTTAGGAGCTGTTAATACAAGTCTGGATGCGTTTGCAGAAAGACTCTCCCTGCATCTCCAGACTCTAACATTTGTTAATGCTCTCACTGAGAGACTGACAAAACTACTTAAAACTCCAGTCCGATTTCGAAGGGCAGATACCCTCCATAAGGAACTACTCCGAATCTTCTGATACTTCTCTGCCAACCTCCTGTGACAAAACGCAAAGAATGACTGGGATATGAGGGAAGTAGGGGGAGTATTTAAGCCTTTGGCTGGGGTGTCTTTGCCTCCTTCTGGTGGCCAGGTTCAGTATTTCCCAACAGTAAGGAATGATGCCGTGGACACTCCTCATATTAAGAAGGAAAAGTATGATTATCAACATTTTTAATAGTTGGTTCATAGCTTAAAGAAATATGCACACAAATTTGAAAAAATAAAAAGGAAAAACATAATTTATGTAAGAAATTACCTGATAAATTAATTTCTTTCATATTAGCAAGAGTCCAAGAGCTAGTAACGTATGGGATATACATTCCTACCAGGAGGGGCAAAGTTTCCCAAACCTCAAAAATGCCTATAAATACACCCCTCACCACACCCACAATTCAGTTTAACGAATAGCCAAGAAGTGGGGTGATAAGAAAGGAGCAAAAGCATCAAAATAAGGAATTGGAATAATTGTGCTTTATATAAAAAAATCATAACCACCACAAAAAAAGGGTGGGCCTCATGGACTCTTGCTAATATGAAAGAAATTAATTTATCAGGTAAGTTCTTACATAAATTATGTTTTCTTTCATGTAATTAGCAAGAGTCCATGAGCTAGTGACGTATGGGATAATAAATACCCAAGATGTGGAACTTCCACACAAGAGTCACTAGAGAGGGAGGGATAAAATAAAGACAGCCAATTCCGCTGAAAAATAATCCCCAACCCAAAACAAAAGTTTTAATCCTAATAAAGAAAAAAACTGAAATTATAAGCAGAAGAATCAAACTGAAACAGCTGCCTGAAGTACTTTTCTACCAAAAACTGCTTCAGAAGAAGAGAAAACATCAAAATGGTAGAATTTAGTAAAAGTATGCAAAGAAGACCAAGTTGCTGCTTTGCAAATCTGATCAACAGAAGCTTCATTCCTAAACGCCCAGGAAGTAGAAACTGACCTAGTAGAATGAGCCGTAATCCTTTGAGGCGGAGATTTACCCGACTCTACATAAGCATGATGAATCAGAGACTTTAACCAAGACGCCAAAGAAATGGCGGAGGCCTTCTGACCTTTCCTGGAACCAGAAAAGATAATAGACTAGACGTCTTTCTAAAATCTTTAGCAGCTTCAACATAATATTTCAAAGCTCTTACTACATCCAAAGAATGTAAAGATCTCTCCAGAGAATTCTTAGGATTAGGACACAATGAAGGAACAACAATTTCTCTACTAATCTTGTTAGAATTCACAACCTTAGGTAAAAATTTAAATGAAGTCCGCAACACCGCCTTATCCTGATGAAAAATCAGAAAAGGAGATTCACAAGAAAGAGCAGATAACTCAGAAACTCTTCTAGCAGAAGAGATGGCCAAAAGGAACAGAACTTTCCAAGAAAGTAATTTAATATCCAGAGAATGCATAGGTTCAAACGGAGGAGCTTGTAAAGCCCTCAGAAACAAATTAAGAGATTGACTTAATGACAGGTTTGATACGAACCAAAGCCTGTACAAAACAATGAATATCAGGAAGATTAGCAATCTTTCTGTGAAAAAGAACAGAAAGAGCAGAGATTTGTCCTTTCAAGGAACTTGCAGACAAACCTTTATCCTTGAGATAGAAGGTCTGGTCTTAACGGAAGAGTCCAAGGTTGACAACTGGCCATCCGAATGAGATCTGCATACCAAAACCTGTGAGGCCATGCTGGAGCCACCAGCAGTACAAACGAATGTTCCATTAGAATTTTGGAAATCACTTTTGGAAGAAGAACTAGAGGAGGAAAAATATAGGCAGACTGATAATTCCAAGGAAGCGACAACGCGTCCACTGCCTCCGCCTGAGGATCCCTGGATCTGGATAGATACCTGGGAAGTTTCTTGTTTAGATGAGAGGCCATCAGATCTATTTCTGTAAGTCCCCAGATTTGAACAATCTGAAGAAATACCTGTGGGTGAAGAGACCATTCGCCCGGATGTAACGTCTGGCGACTGAGATAATCCGCTTCCCAATTGTCTACACCTGGGATGTGCACCGCAGAGATTAGACAGGAGCTGGATTCCGCCCATACAAGTATCCAAGATACTTCTTTCATAGCCTGAGGACTGTGAGTCCCCCCTTGATGATTGACATATGCCATGGTTGTGACATTGTCTGTCTGAAAACAAACGATTCTCTCTTCAGAAGAGGCCACAAATGAAGAGCTCTGAAAATCGCACAGAGTTCCAAAATGTTGATTGGTAATCTCGCCTCCTGAGATTCCCAAACCCCCTGCACTGTCAGAGATCCCCATACAGCTCCCCAACCTGACAGACTCGCATCTGTTGAGATCACAGTCCAGATTGGACGAACAAAAGAAGCCCCTTGGACTAAACGATGGTGATTTATCCACCACGTCAGAGAGTGTCGTACATTGGGATTTAAGGATATTAATTGTGATATCTTTGTATAATCCCTGCACCACTGGTTCAGCATACAAAGCTGAAGAGGTCGCATGTCCGATGCAGCAGTCATGAGACCGATGCAGCAGTCATGAGACCTAGAATTTCCATGCACAAAGCTACCGAAGGGAATGATTGAGACTGAAGGTTTCGACAGGCTGAAACCAATTTCATATGTCTCTTTTCTGTTAGAGACAAGGTCATGGACACTGAATCTATTTGAAAACCCAAAAAGGTTACCTTTGTCTGAGGAATCAACGAACTCTTTGGTAAATTGATCCTCCAACCATGTCTTTGAAGAAACGACACAAGTTGATTCGTATGAGATTCTGCAGAATGTGAAGACTGAGCAAGTACCAATATATTGTCCAAATAAGGAAACACCACAATACCCTGTTCTCTGATTACAGAGAGAAGGGCACCGAGAACCTTTGAAAAGATCCTTGGAGGTGTTGCTAGGCCAAACGGAAGGGCCACAAACTGGTAATGCTTGTCTAGAAAAGAGAATCTCAGAAACTGATAGTGATCTGGATGAATTGGAATATGAAGACATGCATCCTGTAAATCTATTGTGGACATATAATGCCCTTGCTGAACAAAAGGCAGAATAGTCCTTATAGTTACCATTTTGAATGTTGGTATCCTTACATAACGTTTCAATATTTTTAGATCCAGAACTGGTCTGAAGGAATTCTCCTTCTTTGGTACAATGAATAGATTTGAGTAAAACCCCAGACCACGTTCCTGAACTGGAACTGGCACAATTACCCCAGCCAACTCTAGATCTGAAACACATTTCAGAAATGCCTGAGCCTTCACTGGGTTTATTGGAATGCGAGAGAGAAAAAATCTTCTCGCAGGCGGCCTTACCTTGAAACCTATTCTGTACCCTTGTGAAACAATGTTCTAAATCCAAAGACTGTGAATCGAATTGATCCAAATATTTTGAAAAATCGTAACCTGCCCCCTACCAGCTGTGCTGGAATGAGGGCCGCACCTTCATGTGGACTTGGAAGCTGGCTTTGACTTTCTAAAAGGCTTGGATTTATTCCAGACTGGAGAAGGTTTCCAAACGGAAACCTTTCCTTTAGGGGAAGGGTCAGGCTTCTGTTCCTTATTCTGACGAAAGGAACGAAAAAGATTAGCAGCCCTGTATTTACCTTTAGATTTTTTGTCCTGAGGCAAAAAAGTTCCCTTCCCCCCAGTAACAGTTGAAATAATAGAATCCAACTGAGAACCAAATAATTTATTACCATGGAAAGAAAGAGAAAGCAAAGTTGACTTAGAAGTCATATCTGCATTCTAAGTTTTAAGCCATAAAGCTCTTCTAGTTAAAATAGCTAAAGACATATACCTGACATCAATTCTAATGATATCAAAGATGGCATCACAAATAAAGTTATTAGCATGTTGAAGAAGTTTAACAATGCTATGAGTATTATGGTCTGACACTTGTTGCGCTAAAGCCTCCAACCAGAAAGTGGAAGCAGCAGCAACATCAGCCAAAGAAATAGCAGGTCTAAGAAGATTACCTGAACATAAATAAGCTCTCCTTCGAAAGGATTCAAGCTTCCTATCTAAAGGATCCTTAAAGGAAGTACTATCCGCCGTAGGAATAGTAGTACGTTTAGCAAGAGTAGAGATAGCCCCATCAACTTTAAGGATTTTGTCCCAAAACTCTAATCTATCAGATGGCACAGGGTACAATTTCTTAAACCTTTGAGAAGGAGTAAATGAAGTACCCTTATTATTCCATTCCCTAGAAATTACTTCAGAAATAGCATCAGGGACAGGAAAAACTTCTGGAATAACTATATGAGGTTTGAAAACCGAATTTAAACGCTTAGTAGATTTAGTATCAAGAGGACTAGACTCCTCCATATCTAATGCGATTAACACTTCTGTAAGTAAAGAACGAATAAATTCCATTTTAAATAAATATGAAGATTTATCAGTGTCAATATCTGAGACAGAATCTTCTGAACCAGATAAATCCTCATCAGAAACAGACAAGTCAGAATGATGGCGGTCACTTAAAAATGCATCTGAAATATGAGAAGTTTTAAAAGACCTTTTACGTTTACTGGAAGGAGGAATAACAGACAGAGCCTTCCTAATAGATTTAGAAACAAATTCTTTTACATTAACAGGAACATCCTGAGCATTAGATGTTGAAGGAACAACAACAGGTAATGGATTATTACTAATGGAAATACTATCTGCATTAGCAAGTTTATCATGACATTCATTACAAACTACAGCCGGAGGAACAGTTACCACAAGTTTACAACAAATGCACTTAACTTTGGTAGAACCAGCATCAGGCAGAGTCTTTCCAGAAGTAGATTCTGATCCAGGGTCAAGTTGAGACATCTTGCAATATGTAATAGAAAAAACAACATATAAAGCAAAATTATCAAATTCCTTAAATGACAGTTTCAGGAATGGGAAAAAATGGCAATGAACAAGCCTCTAGCAACCAGAGGCAATGAAAAATGAGACTGAAATAATGTGAAAAAAAGGTGGAGACAAGAATGAAGCCCAGATTTTTTGTCGCCAAAAATGACGCCCACATTATTCCCGCTAAGTACAACGCCTATATTTTTTGGTGCTAAGTATGACGCCACATCCGGCGACGCAGAAAAAAAATAACGCCCAAATTTTTGGAGCAAAAAAAACGTAAAAAAAAAATGACGCAACCACAAACAACTTCCAGCGTCAATTAGGGCGGCGGAAATGAAAATTTTTGCGCCAAAAAAGTCTGCGCCAAAAATGACGCAATAAATTGAAGCATTTTCAGCCCCCGCGAGCCTAACAGCCCACAGGGAAAAAAGTCAATTGAAAAACTTTTAAGGTAAGAAAAAATAATCATTCATATGCATTATCCCAAATAATGAAACTGACTGTCTGATATAAGGAATATTGATTACCCTGAATCATGGCAAATATAAGTTTAAACACATATATTTAGAACTTTATAAATAAAGTGTCCAACCATAGCTTAAGAGTGTCATAATAAAATAAGACTTACTTACCCCAAGACACTCATCTACATATAGTAGATAGCCAAACCAGTACTGAAACGAGAATCAGTAGAGGTAATGGTATATTAGAGTATATCGTCGATCTGAAAAGGGAGGTAGGAGAAGAAATCTCTACGACCGATAGAGAACCTATGAAATAGATCCCGTAGAAGGAGACCATGGTATTCAAATAGGCAATACTCTCTTCACATCCCTCTGACATTCACTGCACTCTGAGAGGAAAACCGGGCTCCAGCCTGCTGCGAAGCGCATATCAACGAAGAATCTAGCACAAACTTACTTCACCACCTCCACGGGAGGCAAAGTTTGTGCTTTCGCTCCTTTCTTATCACCCCACTTCTTGGCTATTCGTTAAACTGAATTGTGGGTGTGGTGAGGGGTGTATTTATAGGCATTTTTGAGGTTTGGGAAACTTTGCCCCTCCTGGTAGGAATGTATATCCCATACGTCACTAGCTCATGGACTCTTGCTAATTACATGAAAGAAAAGATCATACAAAATCAACTATTAAAATTCAAATCAAGAATTGGTTTACAAAAAAAAGTAGATTCTATCTGGAATAAGCTATCAATTCAAAATATGATGACTGTAATAAAAACGCAGCTTGTCTTTTAAAGGCAGGTATTTTTGTCCAACCTAACTTCAAAATGTATCTCTATTTTTCAAGGGATGCCAGGTATAAATAAAAAAAATAAATTTTTTCCCAAATTGTCCATTTCTTTCATGTAATTAGCAAGAGTCCATGAGCTAGTGACGTATGGGATATACATTCCTACCAGGAGGGGCAAAGTTTCCCAAACCTCAAAATGCCTATAAATACACCCCTCACCACACCCACAGATCAGTTTTACAAACTTTGCCTCCCGTGGAGGTGGTGAAGTTTGTGCTAGATTCTACGTTGATATGTGCTTCGCAGCAGGCTGGAGCCCGGTTTTCCTCTCAGTGTGCAGTGAATGTCAGAGAGATGTGAAGAGAGTATTGCCTATTTGAATTCAATGGTCTCCTTCTACGGGATCTATTTCATAGGTTCTCTGTTATCGGTCGTAGAGATTCATCTCTTACCTCCCTTTTCAGATCGACGATATACTCTTATATACCATTACCTCTACTGATTCTCATTTCAGTACTGCTTTGGCTTTCTACTACATGTAGATGAGTGTCCTGGGGTAAGTCTTATTTTTGTGACACTAAGCTATGGTTGGGCACTTTTATATAAAGTTCTAAATATATGTGTTTAAACATTTATTTGCCTTGATTCAGGATGATCAATATTCCTTATTTCAGACAGTCAGTTTCATTATTTGGGATAATGCATATGAATAAATCATTTTTTCTTACCTTAAAATTGACTTTTTTCCCTGTGGGCTGTTAGGCTCGCGGGGGCTGAAAATGCTTCATTTTATTGCGTCATTCTTGGCGTAGACTTTTTTGGCGCAAAAAATTTCTTTGTCATTTCCGGCGTCATACTTGTCGCCGGAAGTTGTTCGTGTTTGCGTAATTTTTTTGACGTTTTGCGCCAAAAATGTCGGTGTCACCGGATGTGGCGTCATTCTTGGCGCCAATAATGTGGGCGTCTTTTTTGGCGCTAAAAAATTTGGGCGTCATTATTGTCTCCACCTTTTTTTCACATTATTTAAGTCTCATTTTTTATTTGCTTCTGGTTGCTAGAGGCTTGTTCATTGGCATTTTTTCCCCATTCCTGAAACTGTGTTTTAAGGAATTTGATAGATTTTGCTTTATATGTTGTTTTTTCTCTTACATATTGCAAGATGTCTCAGATTGACCCTGGATCAGAAGCTACTTCTGGAAAAACGCTGCCTGATGCTGGTTCTGCCAAAGTTAAGTGTATTTGCTGTAAACTTGTGGTAACTGTTCCTCCGGCTGTAGTTTGTGATGAATGTCATGATAAGCTTGCTAATGCAGATAGTATTTCCATTAGTAATATTCCATTACCTGTTGCTGTTCCATCAACATCTAATACTCAGGATGTTCCTGTTAATATAAGAGTTTTTGTTTCTAAATCTATTAGGAAGGCTATGTCTGTTATTCTTCCTTCCAGTAAACGTAAAAGGTCTTTTAAAACTTCACATTTTTCAGATGAATTTTTAAATGAACATCATCATTCTGATTTGTCTGTTTCTGATGATGATTTTTCTGGTTCAGAGGATTTTGTCTCAGATATTGACACTGATAAATCTTCATATTTATTTAAAATGGAATTTATTCGTTCTTTACTTAAAGAAGTTTTAATCGCATTAGAGATGGAGGAATCTAATCCTCTTGATACTAAATCTACTAAGCGTTTAAATTCGTTTTTTAAACGTCCTACAGTTATTCCGGAAGTTTTTCCTGTCCCTGATGCTATTTCTGAAGTAATTTCTAGGGAATGGAATAATCTGGGTAATTCATTTACTCCTTCTAAAAGGTTTAAGAAATTGTATCCTGTGCCATCTGACAGATTAGAGTTTTGGGACAAAATCCCTAAAGTTGATGGGGCTATCTCTACTCTCGCTAAACGTACTACTATTCCTACGGCAGATAGTACTTCCTTTAAGGATCCTTTAGATAGGAAGATTGAATCCTTTCTAAGGAAAGCTTACTTATGTTCAGGTAATCTTCTTAGGCCTGCTATTTCTTTGGCTGATGTTGCGGCAGCTTCCACTTTTTGGTTGGAGGCTTTGGCACAACAATTGTCAGATCATAATACTCATAGCATTGTAAACTTCTTCAACATGCAAATAACTTTATTTGTGATGCCATCTTTGATATCATTAGAGTTGATGTCAGGTATATGTCTTTAGCTATTTTAGCTAGAAGAGCTTTATGGCTTAAAACTTGGAATGCAGATATGTCTTCTAAGTCAACTTTGCTTTCCCTTTCTTTCCAAGGTAATAAATTGTTTGGTTCCCAGTTGGTTCCCAGTTGGATTCTATTATTTCAACTGTTACTGGGGGGAAAGGAACTTTTTTACCTCAGGATAAAAAATCTAAAAGGTAAATATAGGGCTGCTAATCGTTTTCGTTCCTTTCGTCAGAATAAGGAACAGAAGCCTGATCCTTCCCCTAAAGGAACGGTTTCTGTTTGGAAACCATCTCCAGTCTGGAATAAATCCAAGCCTTTCAGAAAGCCAAAGTCCACATGAAAGTGCGGCCCTCATTCCAGCTCAGCTGGTAGGGGGCAGATTACGATTTCTCAAAGAAATTTGGATCAATTCGATTCACAATCTTTGGATTCAGAACATTGTTTCACAAGGGTACAGAATAGGTTCCAAGGTAAGGCCTCCTGCAAGAAGATTTTTTCTTTCTCGCATTCCAATAAACCCAGTGAAGGCTCAAGCATTTCTGAAATGTGTTTCAGATCTAGAGTTGGCTGAAGTAATTGTGCCAGTTCCAGTTCTGGAACAGGGTCTGGGGTTTTACTCAAATCTATTCATTGTACCAAAGAAGGAGAATTCCTTCAGACCAGTTCTGGATTTAAAAATATTGAATCGTTATGTAAGGATACCAACATTCAAAATGGTAACTATAAGGACTATTCTGCCTTTTGTTCAGCAAGGGCATTATATGTCCACAATAGATTTACAGGATGCATATCTGCATATTCCGATTCATCCAGATCACTTTCAGTTTCTGAGATTCTCTTTTCTAGACAAGCATTACCAGTTTGTGGCTCTGCCGTTCGGCCTAGCAACAGCTCCAAGGATTTTTTCAAAGGTTCTCGGTGCCCTTCTATCTGTATTTAGAGAACAGGGTATTGTGGTATTTCCTTATTTGGACGATATCTTGGTACTTGCTCAGTCTTCACATTTAGCAGAATTTCATATGAATCGACTTGTGTCGTTTCTTTAAGAACATGGTTGGAGGATCAATTTACCAAAGAGTTAATTGATTCCTCAGACAAGGGTAACCTTTTTAGGTTTCCAAATAGATTCAGTGTCCATGACTTTGTCTCTGACGGACAAGAGACGTCTGAGATTGGTTTCAGCTTGTCGAAACCTTTAGTCTCAATCATTCCCTTCGGTAGCCTTATGCATGGAAATTCTAGGTCTTATGACTGCTGCATCGGACGCGATCCCCTTTGCTCATTTTCACATGCGACCTCTTCAGCTTTGTATGCTGAACCAGTGGTGCAGGGATTATACAAAGATATCACAGTTAATATCTTTAAATCCGATTGTACGACACTCTCTGACGTGGTGAACAGATCACCATCGCTTAATTCAAGGGGCTTCTTTTGTTCTTCCAACCTGGACTGTGATCTCAACAGATGCGAGTCTGACAGGTTGGGGAGCAGTATGGGGGTCTCTGACAGCGCAGGGGGTTTGGGAATCTCAGGAGGCGAGATTACCAATCAACATTTTGGAACTCTGTGCGATTTTCAGAGCTCTTAAGTCGTGGCCTCTTCTGATGAGAGAATCGTTTATTTGTTTTCAAACGGACAATGTCACAACCGTGGCATATGTCAATCATCAAGGGGGGACTCACAGTCCTCTGGCTATGAAAGAAGTATCTCGGATACTTGTTTGGGCGGAATCCAGCTCCTGTCTAATTTCTGCGGTTCACATCCCAGGTATAGACAATTGGGAAGCGGATTATCTCAGTCGCCAGACGTTACATCAGGGGCGAATGGTCTCTTCACCCAGAGGTATTTCTTCAGATTGTTCAAATCTGGGGACTTCCAGAAATAGATCTGATGGCCTCTCATCTAAACAAGAAACTTCCCAGGTATCTATCCAGATCCAGGGATACTCAGGCAGAGGCAGTGGATGCATTGTCACTTCCTTGGAAGTATCATCCTGCCTATATCTTTCTGCCTCTAGTTCTTATTCCAAGAGTGATTTCCAAGATTCTAAAAGAGCGTTCGTTTGTTCTGCTGGTGGCTCCAGCATGGCCTCACAGGTTTTGGTATGTGGATCTTGTTCGGATGGCTACTTGCCAACCTTGGACTCTTCCGTTAAGACCAGACCTTCTTTCTCAAGGTCCTTTTTCCATCAGGATCTCAAATCATTAAATTTGAAGGTATGGAGATTGAACGCTTGATTCTCAGTCATAGAGGTTTCTCTGACTCTGTAATTAATACTATGTTACAGGCTCGTAAATCTGTGTCTAAGAAGATATATTATCGAGTCTGGAAGACTTACATTTCTTGGTGTTCTTCTCATCAATTTTCCTGGCATTCTTTTAGAATTCCTAGAATTTTACAGTTTCTTCAGGATGGTCTGGATAAAGGTTTGTCTGCAAGTTCCTTGAAAGGACAAATTTCTGCTCTTTCTGTGCTGTTTCACAGAAAGATTGCTAATCTTCCTGATATTCATTGTTTTGTACAGGCTTTGGTTCGTATCAAACCTGTCATTATGTCAATCTCTCCTCCTTGGAGTTTGAATTTGGTTCTGGGGGCTTTACAAGCTCCTCCGTTTGAACCTATGCATTCTCTGGATATTAAATTACTTTCTTGGAAAGTGTTGTTCCTTTTGGCCATCTCTTCTGCTAGAAGAGTTTCTGAGTTATCTGCTCTTTCTTGTGAGTCTCCTTTTCTGATTTTTCATCAGGATAAGGCGGTGTTGCGGACTTCATTTAAATTTTTACCTAAAGTTGTGAATTCTAACAACATTAGTAGAGAAATTGTGGTTCCTTCATTGTGTCCTAATCCTAAGAATTCTAAGGAAAGATCGTTACATTCTTTGGATGTAGTTAGAGCTTTGAAATATTATGTTGAAGCTACTAAAGATTTCCGAAAGACTTCTAGTCTATTTGTTATCTTTTCCGGTTCCAGAAAAGGGTCAGAAGGCCTCTGCCATTTCTTTGGCGTCTTGGTTAAAGTCTTTGATTCATCACGCTTATGTCGAGTCGGGTAAAACTCCGCCTCAAAGGATTACAGCTCATTCTACTAGGTCAGTTTCTACTTCCTGGGCGTTTAGGAATGAAGCTTCGGTTGATCAGATTTGCAAAGCAGCAACTTGGTCTTCTTTGCATACTTTTACTAAATTCTACCATTTTTATGTGTTTCTTCTTCTGAAGCAGTTTTTGGTAGAAAAGTACTTCAGGCAGCCGTTTCAGTTTGATTCTTCTGCTTATAATTTCAGTTTTTTTCATTATAAGATTTAAACTTTATTTTGGGGTGTGGATTTTTTTTCAGCGGAATTGGCTGTCTTTATTTTATCCCTCCCTCTCTAGTGACTCTTGCGTGGAAGTACCACATCTTGGGTATTTATTATCCCATACGTCACTAGCTCATGGACTCTTGCTAATTACATGAAAGAAAACATAATTTATGTAAGAACTTACCTGATAAATTAATTTCTTTCATATTAGCAAGAGTCCATGAGGCCCACCCTTTTTTGTGGTGGTTATGATTTTTTTGTATAAAAGCACAATTATTCCAATGCCTTATTTTTTATGCTTTCGCACTTTTTTCTTATCATCCCACTTCTTGGCTATTCATTAAACTGATTTGTGGGTGTGGTGAGGGGTGTATTTATAGTCATTTTGAGGTTTGGGAAACTTTGCCCCTCCTGGTAGGAATGTATATCCCATACGTCACTAGCTCATGGACTCTTGCTAATATGAAAGAAATGAATTTATCAGGTAAGTTCTTACATAAATTATGTTTTTCATGTACATGCTTTGTTTTGATTCATTATGATAAAGTAAGAGGCCTGAATATGGTAGGTCTGCAGCTCATGTGCTTATAAATAACCTGGCACAGTAATAGAAAATATAGGCATATAATTTGATAAACTTCAAAAGTATAAGTGTGGGAGGTACCACCTGAATGAAATATCTGAGGCAACTGAACTCTAGTAGTAAATAATTCCCATTTATGGAGCCATTAAGGCTATTTCAGCTATATGTAGTAGCACCATTTTAGGTGATGTACACATGTTTACTATGAGAAGTAAGAGGACAACATACTATATTATAGTTTTCAGAACATCTAACTTTCCTTATATTCCTTTATAATCTAATTTCAGAATTTAGACCACCATTATACATGTAAATTTGGTTTGGGAGATAAATAGATTTGTTATTAATGTAATAATTAATTGCCTATAGTAACATATTTTAGAAATGTAGTTCCTTTTGGCTATTTACAGGAGACCAGCAACACTTTGTGCAAACTTTTGTATTTTTAAGCTGTTTACAAAACATTTTGTGAGATGCTGTTTCTGGGATTTCTCCTTTAAGTATATATCACAGAGATGATTTTGTACTGGCATGATGGGAGCATTATTATGCAGCTGACAAGAGAAAAAAGCTGCATCAGAAAAAGATCTATCAAAGGAAAGGAACACTATATTTAAAATGACGCATCTACAGAAAATGCTGAAGGGTATGTTTTGGAACAACAATTTAATTTTATGATCCATTTACCTTGTGGTCTGTCGATGTGTTTGATTGTTGTTTACTTTATTTTCTTACACTGTAGTTTAAAAAAATAAAAACCTTCAAGAAAGTTTAAAATAATGCCAAGTGCCAAATCCTAAAATGCAGTGACACTGTAGGAGTATGTGTGTACTTTAATGTAAATACTTACAGTATTATACGAAAAATAAGAAAGAAGTATACATATATATTGGTTGCTGTAGAAACAAACCCCCCCACCAAAAAAAAATTAAAAAAAATGGACCAATAAGCTAAATAACAATTTTCCATGAGCTGTCACATCTAATGACTTGCAGAACAAAAAACTAAACATAATCACACTACTAAATAAAAAATTACAGAAACAGTTCATATCATGATGTTGCGATGACTTGAGTGTTGAGCTCATCTGTTTAAAGGCAACTTGTTTATTATAGTCTGATGACTGAAGAAGCAAATTTAACAATAAATTAAAAGCATTTTTAAAGCATTTACACATGGAGAACAAGCTTGTGTCATAGTTATGTGTCACCATAATAGCTGGTTTAATGCTATCTTGACTCTTGGTAAAAACTGTACTTCTAAACTTATGTATAAATACATTTATTAAGTGGTCCAGGTTTCTTAAACCATTTTTTTTAAACTAATGTATTCATCCACCATAAGGAAAAAAAATCCACATAATCTATCTGAACAATAATAATAAAAAAAATACATAAAATATTACTAAAAGAAAATGGTAAGCAGGTATTTTGCAACATCAACTTTCCGATGTTGATACAGTATATTTATATAATAGCAAATGTAAAGACATTGTTATAATGGAAGTATAGTGCACTAATGTTTTTTGCATTAAAGGGATTGTAACGTTTAAGGAATTAGTGCCCAGTATCTAAAAATACTCTTAAAAACAGGGGCACTAATTCAACTTTACAAAAACGTTTTGTTTTTAAAAAATATTTACCATTTTCTTTGGGGAACCTCCTCCCGAATCTCTTTCTGTATTGTGCAGATCAATGACGAATCTGGCGTCCTCCAATTGTTGCATGCCCCCATTGGCGTCTAGCTCATGGTGCATGCAACGATTGGAGGAAGCTGGATTCGTCAACAATCTGCACAATACGGAAGGAGATGCGGGCGGAGAATCGGCGGTCTATTTACCGTAACAAAATGGTAAGTATTTAATAAAAAAAAAAAAGATGTTTGTAAAGTTTAATGAATTAAAGAGTATTTTTAGATACTGGGCACATATTCCTTAAACTTTATGATCACTTTATAGCACAGTCGAAGCAGCAAACAAAAATATTATAATCTGTGTTGGACAATACAATGTAACCCTGTATTTTTTGTTAACAGAATAAAAAAAAAAAAAAAAAGAAGTAACCTCTTTAGTCCTGTTCATCTAGAAACAATTGCAATGTACCTTGTTTTGTGCCAGTAATAAAATATCTTGCCATCAACCGTTTGATGACAAGACCCAGAGTAATGACTTAAAGACATTGATAATCAGATACATCAACATTTTATTCTACCAAAGAAAATACATCACTACAGCTAAGAGGTTGGCAAAATGATGGAATATTAACAATTCTTAGATAAATATAATAAATAAATTACCATATTCCAACAGCCTACAGTATATTTATCTAAAGAAATGTAAACAAAATAAGAACTTGTAAACTCATAGGTGAGACAAAGTGTACTAAGTGGTAGAAATGCTATACTTCTCCAGAAGTTGTAGAAAAAGATGTAAAAAGTAATCTTTATATACATGTTTGTTATATAAATAGAATCAATAATTTGCATTCAAGGGCTAGGTATTGCAACATCTATTATGCATATTTATGACATAGTTAATCCTTAAAAATAGCTGCTTTTGGCAACGTGTTGGATTTTGAGGTTTCATGAATGCTGACACCTATTAATTTTAATTGCCTGAACTTTCCTCTGTTACATCCATGTCATATTGCCACATTTTGCACTTGCTTTCTAATGCTATTTCTGGGGAAGGAAAAGTTGAAACTAGTGCCAAAAAATCCTGAAGTTATTTTCTGTACTTATTGTAGGATGAGGGCTTCTCAAACTCAGTTGTCTACCACTGTAAGACCCTGTTAATACAAGAAAAATAATAATATGCAATCTAAAGCTGCTTTAAACAAGATAATTATTGGGGTTCTTTTCCAATACACACACACACACATATATTTATATATGAACACACACATTGATTGGAGTAATCGTGTTAGTCCAGAGATTTAGATATCAAAATAACAAGAGTATTGCATTGAGCAATGATGCTATTTTATTGGTCTAACTATACATTTATAAATGTATAATTAGTTTAATTAAAAAAAGTATCATTGCTTAATGCAATACTCTTGTTATTTTGATATCTATCTATCTATCTATCTATATGTGTAAACAAAAATAGTATCCCTCTGGGATATGATACTCTACTGTTATAACAGTGTTATTCCTTGGGATTAAAAAAATAAATAAAAAATCTTTCAGAGAATAAAAAGAGAGCACATGAATTTAAAGGGACAGTCTAATCAAAATTAAATGTTCATGAACCAGGTAGTGCATGCAATCAAATTAGCATTGCTTTCTTGGTATTCTTTGTGGAAAGCTAAACCTAGATAGGCACATATGCAAATTTTGAAGCTGCTGAACTGCCTTTTATCTCAGTGCATTTGGAGAGTTTTTGACAGTTGGACACTGTTAGTTCCTGTGTGTCATATAGATAACATTGTGCTCACTCCCGTTGAGTTATTTAAGAGCCTGCACTGATAGGCTAAACTGCATGTCTGTCAAAAGAAGTGAGATAAGGAGGCAGTCTGCAGAGGCTTAGAAACAAGGTAATCACAGAGATAAAAAGTTTATGGCAACTGTAGAGATCTCTAAATGAATGTGAAACGTTACACATGTAATATACATAATCAGTTATAACTGATGCTAAATATATAAGATAAGATATATTACTTAATATTATGTTGCATAATTAATATCACTGACACAGTTCTCCTGAGCATATAGCATGCTGTTTTTGTGTGTGTGTTTTTTTTAAATAGAATTTAAAAATATACATTATACTACAGTAAAATACATTTTCAAATTATGACAAAAAAAAAAATCCCTTCATGGATGATACCGAATATCTCTATCTATGAAAGATTTTACCCTAAGAAGTTAAGAAATGCTGTCATCCACTCCTACATACAAACAACTAATGCTCAGGAATGTATGCATAAATATCTATTGTGGAATAATCGTTACTTAAAGGGTTTTTACCTTACTTGTGTGGAAATAGTAATGAGAGTTTTATAAAAAAAAAAAGGTACTTTATATGTCAAGTTGACATAAGTGAAAAATAAATAAACAGTGTTACATCAATTGTCCTTCAAATAGAACAGAATGTCTATGTTGTATGTAAAGTATATAAACTGTTGGTTAGTTATCTAAGACAATGTATATGTCAAACTGGTTTGTTGTATTATGTGCAATATATCTAATTCAGGGCAGTCATAAAATGTGCAGTATATTTCTAGCAGGGCAATCATGCCATGTGTTGCATTCAACCTGCAGGTTAATATCTGCTGTAAAATGATATCTGTGAATGTTACTCATACCATATCCAGTATACATTATGCAGGTTACCCATATGTGCATTATGCAGGTTACCCATATGTGCATAATCTGCAGCTATGTCACACAGATTACAATATGCAGTATACATTAATGGCTAGATTAAGAGTTGTGCGCTAAGTTTTGTGCGAAAACAAAAAGGGGTTTATCGCGAGTGCTTGGTGAGTAAGGATTTTCGCTCGTATTACAATTTGAAAGTAAACAGGTTCAATTGAGCGCAATTGAATTTAACAAATGTCGGGTTAAGGTGACCATAGAGCTCTGTTTAACTGTTTTGCAAAACAAAAAAGTGTCACAAAACACATAAAATATACATTACAAAGTACAATTACACTTATAACACCATCTAATAAGAATTATAAAAAAACAAACAAAAAAATAAGGGCTCAAAGATATGAGGTCAAAAAAGGCAGACAAAGGGCTTTAACATAGAGATACATACATATATGTGTGTACATTTGTATTTGTGCGTGTATTTATAGACATTATATATATATATATATATATATATATATATATATATATATATATATATATATATTTATATATATATAAAGTGCATTGGGGCCCTTTGCAGTGAAGTAGATATTTATGCAATATTTATATTTATCAAAATGTTCTACTGTGTATTTACTGTTAATATTTCACATTCCAATGTTCTGCACATAGGGAAATATGTTATAAGTATTTTATATATATATATATATATATATATATATATATATATATATATATATATATATATATATATACATACATACACACACACACACTGTATCTCACAAAAGTGAGTACACCCCTCACATTTTTGTAAATATTTTATTATATATTTCCATGTGACAACACTGAAGAAATGACACTGCAATACCCAAGATGTGGAACTCCAAGCAAGAGTCACTAGAGAGAGGGATAAAAATAAAAACAGCCATTTTTCACTGAAAACAATCCACAACCCAAAATATAAGTTAATTCTCATGAAATGAAAAGAAAAAACTTAAATCATAAGCAGAAGAATCAAACTGAAACAGCTGCCTGAAGAACTTTTCTACCAAAAACTGCTTCTGAAGAAGCAAATACATCAAAACGGTAGAATTTAGTAAATGTATGCAAAGAAGACCAAGTTGCTGCTTTGCAAATCTGATCAACTGAAGCTTTATTCTTAAAAGCCCACAAAGTGGAGACTGATCTAGTAGAATGAGCTGTAATTCTCTGAGACAGGGCTTGACCTGACTCCAAATAAGCTTGATGAATCAAAAGCTTTAACCACGATGCCAAGGAAACGGTAGAAGCCTTCTAACCTTTCCTAGAACCAGAAAATATAACAAATAGACTAGAAGTCTTCCTGAAATCTTTAGTAGCTTCAACATAATATTTCAAAGCTCTTACCACATCCAAAGAATGTAAGGATTTCTCCAAAGAATTCTTAGGATTAGGACACAAGAAAGGGACAACAATTTATCTATTAATGTTGTTAGAATTCACAACCTTAGGTAAGAATTTAAATTAAGTCCGCAAAACCGCCTTATCCTGATGAAAAATCAGAAAAGGAGATTCACAAGAAAGAGCAGATAATTCAGAAACTAGCCAAAAGGAACAACACTTTCCAAGAAAGTAGTTTAATGTCCAAAGAATGCATAGGCTCAAATGGAGGAGCCTGTAAAGCCTTCAAAACCAAATTAAGACTCCAAGGAGGAGGGATTGATTTAATGACAGGCTTGAAACGAACCAAAGCCTGTACACAACAGTGAATATCAGGAAGCTTAGCAATATTTCTGTGAAATAAGAGAGAAAGAGCAGAAATTTGTCCCTTCAAGAAACTTGCAGACAAACCCTTATCCAAACCATCCTGAAGAAACTGTAAAATTTTAAGAATTCTGAAAGAATGCCAAGCGAATTTATGAGAAGAACACCATGAAATATGTCTTCAAAACTCGATAATAAATCTTTCTAGAAACAGATTTACAAGCCTGTAACATAGAGGTTTCTCTGATTCAGTGATCAATACTATGACTAAGCATTAGGCGTTCAATTTCCATACCTTCAAATTTAATGATTTGAGATCCTGATGGAAAAACGGACCTTGAGGCAGAAGGTGCAGCCTTAATGGAAGAGGCCAAGGTTGGCAACTGGACATCCGAATAAAATCCACATACCAAAACCTGTGAGGCCATGCTGGAGCTACCAGCAATACAATACTGTTCCATGACGATTTTGGAGATCACTCTTGGAAGAAGAACTAGAGGCGGGAAAATATAAGCAGGTTGGTAACACCAAGGAAGTGTCAACGCATCCACTGCTTCCGCCTGAAGATCCCTGGACAGGTACCTGGGAAGTTTCTTGTTTAGATGAGAAGCCATCAGATCTATTTCTGGAAGACCCCACATCTGAACAATCTGAGAAAACACATCTGGATGGACGGACCACTCCCCCGGATGTAAAGTCTGACGGCTGAGATAATCCGCTTCCCAATTGTCTACACCTGGGATATGTAGAGCAGAAATTAGACAAGAGCTGGATTCCGCCAAAGAAAGTATTCAAGATACTTCTTTCATAGCTAGGGGACTGTGAGTCCCACCCTGATGACTGACATATGCCACAGCTGTGATATTTTCTGTCTGAAAGCAAATAAACGGTTCTCTCTTTAACAAAGGCCAAGCCTGAAAAGCCCTGAAAATTGCACGGAGTTCCAAAATATTGATTGGTAATCTCGCCTCTTGAGATTTCCAAACCCCTTGTGCTGTCAGAGATCCCCAAACAGCTCCCCAACCTGAAAGACTCACACCTGTTGAGATCACAGTCCAGGTTAGACGAACAAAAGAGGCCCCTAGAACTATACGATGGTGATCTAACGACCAAGTCAGAGATAGTCGAACATTGGGATTTAAAGATATTAATTGTGATATCCTTTAATAATCCCTGCACCATTGATTCAGCATAAAAACAGAAAAATATTTTTTGGTGCCAATAACGTCCGGAATGACACACTCGCATCACAGATGACACAACCTTGTGAAAGACTCAACGTCAACTAAGACGCCGGAAATGACGAATTTGCGTCAACGAACGTAACTTTGCGCCAAAAAATCTTGCGCCAAAACTGACGCAACAAACTTTGGAATTTTGCGCCCTCGCAAGCCTAATTCTGCCTGCAAATTTAAAAAACAGTCAATTTGAAAAAAGAGACTAAACCCCAGGTAAGAAATACATTTTCCTAAAAAAATCCATTTCCCAGATATGACTGACAGTCTGCAAAAGGAAATAAACTGTAAACCTGAATCATGGCAAATATAAGTACAATACATATATTTAGAACTTTATATAAATACATAAAGTGCCAAACCATAGCTTAGAGTGTCTTAAGTAATGAAAACATACTTACCAAAAGACACCCATCAACATATAGCAGAATACCAAAGCAGTACTGAAACGGTTATCAGTAGATGTAATGGAATATGAGAGTATATCGTCGATCTGAAAAGGGAGGTAGGAGATGAATCTCCTCAACCGATAACAGAGAACCTATGAAATAGATCCCTGTGAGGAAAACCATTGCATTCAATAGGTGATACTCCCTTCACATCCCTCTGACATTCACTGTACTCTGAGAGGAATCGGGCTTCAAAATATCAACGTAGAAATCTTAGCACAAACTTACTTCACCACCTCCATAGGAGTGAAAGTTGTAAAACTGAATTGTGGGTGTGGTGAGGGGTGTATTTATAGGCATTTTGAGGTTTGGGAAACTTTGCCCCTCCTGGTAGGATTGTATATTCCATACGTCAATAGCTCATGGACTCTTCCAATTACATGAAATAAATATTTACTTGATATTATTTTAGTTATAAGTTACAGAGAATCGTAGTACATACTACAATGTAATGCACCCTCTTTGAGGCATATGGTATGGATTTCATATCTTCCACACAGTGAGCGTAAATCCATAAGCACTTTTGAGACAGAAATTCCAAGAACATAGAGTAAACAATCAGAGTTAGCTATCACCACAGTTAAACGGACAATTTACTACAATGTTTTCTAGCAGAGAAATAAAAGGGCAGCATTTAAATACATGCATTAGCAGGAAGTACCTTTCAGCCGATGAGCAGTGGTTGGAAGTACCTATCAGCCAATCAGCAATTGATTTAAATAGCATTTATCTCAAATTCAAAAAATTCAACAAGTTTAAATTCTTTTTCATGTAAATGATAAATTTTTTTCGACTACAGTGCCTTAATATATAAATAATCCTCTTTAAGATGCAATTTATAAGTAAAACTGCCCCATAAAAAATGAAATAATTAACACCTCAGATATAAAAAAAGAACAACAAAGAAATAGACTAAATGTAGAAATAAAATGTGTGTGAAGAGATAAACACTACAATAAAATTCCAGGCATTTTAATATAGTTTGCAACACATACAAAAAAAGTTGTTATATACTCTGAAATCATAAGCATCAAAAGCAGAATATGAAGGCTAAAACACCTGCTTCAGCCAATCCTGAGGGTTTACATCATCATTTAAAAAATAAATTTGAAAGCCGTAACACACTACATTTATTTCCTCATCCCAATTCTAGAACAAAACACAAGACATTTAATGTAAACTGTGCTTTAATTTTAAAAACTGTATAAGTTGAATCTATAATATTACAGTTCTTTAATAAGGCATACATGGCTTTATATGCTTAATATTAAAATGTTTCACATTGTAAGATATATCTTATTTAGCTAAAACAAAAGAGTGCCATCTTTGAATGAGTCACACACATAATAACATTTAATAGCCTAGGAACAGTAAGGGACTCATGAAATAGTTGATTATTTTGGTACAAGTTTTGAGACAAATGACTTTCTCAGTCACTATACGACTCCACTGGGAACAATGTAGCGCAATTTTAAAATCAATAAAGTGCTAATGGATTGCAAAGGCTGACCTATATCACCTACTTTATCAAACAGAATGTTGTTTTCATAGTTAAAAATGAGAAACCTGTACTACAATGTTATACATGCATATAATGTATGTTGTACCACAGTCATAAACTGAATATAAACTCACAATAAAACAAACTACATGTGACAAACATGCACACGTTTTTGCTACAAAGAACAAGCACATAACGTTTCTTATTATGCCACAAAGTACACACACAAAATTAAAATTACATATGTAGGATGAATAATGTGACACTGACAATTATAGGACTATAATTCCAGAAACCTGGAGGGTTTCTAGCGACATAACAAATCAAGAGATTGAACTTCAAGTGATTTAAAAACGTCCCCAGAAACCCAAGATAGTATTATAGAACCATAATAGAAAGTTACATTTTATCTTTTTATTATAAGGTTATTGCTGAATGTGGTGTTCTTTTTTTTTTTGTGCTTTATACCTTTGCTGAAATCGTAATTCAAGATATTGTGGCTACAAATTCATCTGTTTATATGTGTCAGATTTCAAGATCCTTGCCCCCTCAAGCCTTGACTTGCTTCTTTTCACCATGGCTACATATATGAAATACATGCATTAGCATGTAATGTGTCTGTGTCTCTCAGAGCTACCGTAGCTTGGAAATCAAAACACAAAAAAGCATAATGACAAATCTAAATTTCCCTCTAGCCAATTAAAAACCCACTAATGCACTAATTTTAAGTACTCCACCAAAACCTAGCTATATTATGTGTATTATTTGTTTATAAAGCAATGGAATTAATTATGTACAAAGATAGCAAGCTACTGCTCAATGATAAGCTGGCATTGGGGAAAGGCACAAGCAAAACATTTTCATATAGCATTATGGCAAAAGGGCATAGGTTTACAGCTATTGGTCACATTATCCTAAAACGAGGAGAAAATATACATATAGCGGAAGACTGACTCCATAAACAATTCCACCAAATTAAAAAAAGGTCTACATGTGTGCATTGAATGTTATAGTTTTATATATAAAAAAAAAATAATAAAAAAAAATTCTTCCCCAAAAGGGACTAGATCAGTTCACCTCCAGAATTTCTGCTAGTGCAGCTTAAATGGACATTAAACAATAAGGGGTCAATCACAATCATTAGGAAAAAAATATATCAAATTATTTACCTAACAAAAATCCCCATAGACTTTATTTAATGGCGTTTTTCTGTTGAAAATCATAAGAAAAGTGTATCTAAAACATTGTGATTGAACCCTAAATACATATTATGCAAATCCATCTAATGGGTGCCTCCATATTGGAACCTAGGATTTTACTGAAGGTTTTTGGAGGAGAGAAGTAAAGATGTAAGCACTAGAAAGTGATGAACGATAGATTTCAACATGGCAGGACCATTATACTTAAAAATGTATTTTGTGTTTAATGCAATATTTGAAGCTTGCTTAATGTGCTCTAATTATTAATGCCAACACAGGCATTGGATAAAAAAGCCATGATTAGGTTTTAAAGTGAACTCACTTCTGGCAGACACAAAAATAGAGAGATAGTATAAAGCATCAACAGCAGTGTAAGTGTACCTACACCATTTGGTGATTCTAATGACCATTAAGGAAACTACTTATTATTATAAATGTGTTGGTGTCCCTTTTTGCATCTGATATTATACTTAAAGGGATAGGAAAGTCAAAATGAAACTTGCATGATTCAGATAGAGGATGTTATTTAAAAACAATTTTAAATTCACTTCTATTTTCAAATGTACTTTGTTCTCTTGGTATCCCCTGTTGAAAAATAATTTGCACATATCCTACACTAGAGGGAGCTAGCTGCTGGCTGGTGCCTGCACACATGTTTCTCTGGTGATTGGCTAACTAGATGTGTTCATCTAGCTGCCAGTAGTGCAATGCCATTCCTTGAGCAAAGGATAACAAGATAATGAAGTAAATTTGATAAGTAAATTGGAAAGTTGTTTAAAATCATAAATTATGCTTACCTGATAATTTCCTTTTCTTCTGATGGAGTCCACAGCTGCATTCATTACTTTTGGGAATTAAGAACCTGGCCACCAGGAGGAAGCAAAAACACCCCAGCCAAAGGCTTAAATACTCCTCCCACTCACCTCATCCCCTAGTCCAGTGCTTTCCAAACTGTGTGTCGGGACACACTAGTGTGTCAGCAGCAGTGTGTAGGTGTGTCCCTGCTTCAGCACAATTTTTTTTTAAATTTAAAAAAAACATTTTTGGGGGTTTCTGACTTTCCGCCTGCCTGCTATGCATATCACATGGTTGACACGTGATTGATACCTAGGGGGGTCACAGATCATCTTAACCTATCGGAGCAGCTCAGTGGGAACTGAAACTATTCCCATTGGCGGTACACATTGGCTCCTGACTGCACGTGTAGTCTCCTTAATTGGCTCGTGACTGCACGTGTAGTCTCCTTAATTTGCTCCTGACTGCATGTGTAGTCAGTGAGTGGGACAGCAGTGCGTTTGCAGCGCGGGAAGTAGTCAATCGGACTCATCGAGCTCTGAGGGCGGCAGCTTAAACGCTGAGCAAAAGTCTGGGGGTTTTTTTGCAACTAGCTCCCAGTAGTGCATTGCTGCTCCTGCTCTTGATATATGGATAGGAAGTGGAAGCTTAAAAATGCTTGATGATGAAATGCGAGTGTCTTTATTTAATATTCCACCAAATATTCAGAAATTGTATTCATCCCATCAACCTCATAGATCCCATTAAACTAGTAAGTAGCTATTGGTATTAAACTTTTTTTTAATTCTTGCACATACATACTGTTACTTGTAAATACATTTCGTTATTATATAATTTATGTATGTGTTGTATCTCTTAAAACAAGTTCGTTTAACCTCCTTTTTGCTAGTACAACTGAATTACTGTGTCGCAACATGATGTTGGTCTAAAAAGTGTGTCATCAACATGAAAAGTTTGGAAAGCTCTGCCCTAGTCATTCTCCCGAGGAACAAGGAACAGTAGAAGAAATATCAGGGTGAAAATGTGCCAGAAGAATGTAAGGACGCCCCACATAAAATTACGGGTGGGGAGCTGTGGACTCTTTCCATCAGAAGGAAATTATCAGGTAAGCATAATTTATGATTTTCTTTTTAAATGGAAAGAGTCCACAGCTGCATTTATTACTTTTGGGAAACAATACCCAAGCTATAGAGGACACTGAATGCCAAGACGGGAGGGTACAATAGGCGGCCCATACTGAGAGCACCAAGCCTGAACCTCTACCAAAATAAAAAATCCTGCTTCGTCCAAAGCCGAGAAAAAATATTTCAAAAGAAAAGCCCCAGTGACACTGTCTCGCAGCCAGTCCAGAGCCAAACTAGAGACCGCAAAATGGACTCGACTGAGCCAACAGTCCTCCAAGAGACACTGTCGCCCAAAAGACGGTCCACTCACCCCCACCAAATGAAGGGTATAGCAGCCGAAATCCCCTAGGGGAAGAAGGCAAAGAAGGACAGAGGAAACCGAAAAGCCCCTTAATACAAAAACAGCACCTCCAAAAGTGAGCCTAGCACACAGAGACCCAAATGAACCCAAACGGGGAAAGAGGCCAAACCAGGGATAAAACCGGGCACGGAGATCAAAAGACGTCTCTCCAACATCCTGCAAGCAAGGAACGCAACTAAAGAGGCAAAAACCTCCCAGCGCCAACCCTAGAATACCCAAGTATTTGACCGTGAAAGAGCGTGTAACAGACCCAGGCGAAACCCCAAGTTCGAGAACACAGAGTCCCTAACAGGACGACACAGAGGAAGCTTGCAAGGAAGAAGAAGTAGCAGTCATCAAAAAAACAGACCGCACAAAACAGCCCCCGACAGAGGGCACGCTCTAGGCAACCTAAGCCGCCGGACCTACTCACAGGTCCCTAAAAAAGTGGAACACAAAGCCTCCATCGAGTTCCCCGAGATGGAGAGAATACCCTCAGAACCCAAAGGGAGAGGACAAAATGTCAAAGGAGCAAGGAAAAAATGATCTCCCAGCTGACTGAGTTATCACAATTAGACTCAGCAAGCTCACATATCCCAAAGGATACTGTGACCCATAAACCGCTCAGGCATCATGATCTGCTGACCCAGCTGGGCCACCAATATAAGGGAACAAAAATCCTGAAACTGGTACAGGAACGAGCGTAAAGATGGCAGAGCCATCCCCCAGAGTACAAGTACAACCCTACTCTGAAACCAGACAAGGCCATAGACCTATGGATCTATCAAACAGGCCCCACAGTCTGACATGGAACCAACAAGGGTCCAGGTGGAACTAAGTCCACCTTCAACTTCCCGACCAGGAGAAGCCCCAAGTAAGGACTCCGTCTTCCTAAGAAGAGAATATCTCCTAAAGAAAAAGGGAAGAGGCCGGAAGGGCAATAACCGTCTTCAAGGCCAAAGCCACCGGCTAAACGGGAAGAAAGAAATTCTGCAAATGTCCTAGAGAGGACCTCCTCACAAGTAGCTCGCCCAACAGAGGCACAGCCAACAACTTCACCTGCAGAGCAGAGAATCCACGGGTACACAGACAAACTAACAGGGGAATGCAACCCTAAGGCACACCAGAAACTGGAATCCAGCGCCAGCAGCCGGGTAGAAACCCACATTTTTGAAGTACAAGCCACCAAGCTAACCCCAGATGATATGGGTTACTCTGTGGCAAGGAGTAATAAATACTCCGATAAAATGGGCCAACCCTGACCCAGTCCGTTAGATGGAGCAAGGACATAGCTCCAGTTCCCACCATCGTGGAACATCCAGACCAGCCCTGAGATCCAAAACAACCCAAAACTGGGACAGAAGATAAGCCCCAGAAAGAGGAAGTCAAAACAGGTCCGGGTACCTAATAGTTCAGGCAACTATACCCTTGAACTAAAGGCCCCGACTGGCGGAAAAACCAGACAAAGGGAATGGAACATATCCAGAGAATCCGGACAGCAAAGAGAACTCAAAGGCCCCAACCAAAGGAAGGAACTACCCATAGATAAAGTCCAACTCTCCAAGGAGCAAGGCTAGAAGTCAAATGAAGGGACGTCACAAGGCCTCAGGACAACAGAAGGGATACTTTGAGTTCCCCAAACCCTACTAGCAGGGCTAGTCTCCCCATCACCTCCACACAGGCAGAGGACACAGGGGAGAGAAAGGTGCTAAACCTTCTCAGCTCCTGGAAACACAGAGCTAAGCAAGTCCCTACAGGGATCAACCAACGTCCGGAACACAGATCCCCAAAAGGAGATCTAACCACCCGGAGACAATGGAAGAGGACCCAAAGGACTCAGACAGATAAGGTATGTGGGATGTGTGTCATGCCCACGTTGGGTCTTGAACTCTGGTAAGTAAGAGTCATATCTATAAACACTAGAAACAGCTTACACGCACCCTTAAGGTGCCAAAATCTGCAACAGGTTTCAAAATAGAAAACACTCTGCATGCTGTACAGCTACCTACAAGCTGTTGGATCAAGCCCCAATAGAACCATTCAGAAGCCTAAAACAGAAGACCAAACCACTCAATCAGTGGTAACGGGGAGCTATACCCGCTAGCCCTCACCCACATGGAGGAGGAAACTCTAGGTCTTGATGAAATCAGATGTCAGAGAGAGTGACACAGTGGAACCCTGCCCTGCCATCTATGACTGAAGGCTATAAGGACTGAAACAATAATTTCCAGCCTAGCGAACCCACATGTCCTCTCGAATGCTTAGTTGAACATTAAAAACAATGATAACTTGAGCACTCAGCGCTACTACCGAACCAGTCCAGCAGAAAACAGCGCCACATGTCTGAACATCCACAAAACCGAACGAACCCGACAGGACCAGCCTGTACTCAGTGTCCTAACTGGCAAGCTGCATAAATTCTCCCACATACGGGAAAAACAGAAAACAGACATTATTAAACATAGGACTAACGTGTCCAAACAACTTCCGGAGAAGTAACAAAGAGTATCGATCCCAGATGGTTCCCGAAGGAAACAAACACAAATAAAAGACATCCCATCGGATACAAAATAAATATAAGGCAACCCGAAGGTTAACGCCCAAAAGACACAGGCCTACCTGCAGGACCAGCCAAACGGAGCCCTATCTCTCAAAAAAATTCTCACACTTCCTGCCAACCTCCTGGAACGAAAGGAAAAGAATGACTGGGGGATGAGGGGAGTGGGAGGAGTATTTAAGCCTTTGGCTGGGGTGTCTTTGCCTCATCCTGGTGGCCAGGTTCTTAATTCCCAAAAGTAATGAATGCAGCTGTGGACTCTTTACATTTATTTTCTATCCAAATCATGAAAGCAAATTTTGGGGTTTCCTGTCCCTTTAAGACAACAGACATAGCAGGAATGGAAACACAGCAAGATGTACCAGTTGCCCAATGAATACGGTGCAGAATTGTACTATTGCCACTAAAGAAAATAAGGCAAGCTACACTTTCCAAAAATACATAAAAGTGAATGCAAGATTATATGCATTGTGCGTATCAATACACATATATATTGTATGGGGCCGAATAAGCAAATGGTGTTAAGACTGCTGCTTCTTAACTGCTGTTTCCGGCTCGCACGGAAACTGGGCGGTTAGGGGCTATTCGTCTCTTGTTAAATCGGCCCCTTATGTGTGTACACACAAACAAATATATATATATATATATATATATATATATATATATATATATATATATATATATATATATATATATATATATATATATATATAAATAAATAAACAATCCGATGTAATGTGATGGCTCAGTTGTGGATTCAAATTTACCTTCTGATCACATTTCATTTATAAACTAAAAACACTTGTTGAACAAAATAAAACAAAAAACACACATAAAAAAAACACACAACTGCATACCTTGAGATTTCTTAGACTTGAGGAAACTAAGACCAGGATTTGATTTTTGGAGATTTTTTTTTAGAAATGCTTGAAAACTCACAACTTTCAAGTACACAGGTGGCCCTCGTTTTACAACGGTTCAATTTACACCGTTTCAGAATAACAACCTTTTTTTCAGTCATGTGACTGCTATTGAAAAGCATTGAGAAGCAGTGCATTTATTAAAATAGCCAGTAGGTGGATCTGTCTGCTTGTGCTGCAGCAAAACCAAGCAAGCTGAAATTAATCAGTTTAACCAGACCTGAGCTATCAAGCAGATTCCAAAGGAACAAGATCTTCCTGTCTATAACTCAGCCCAGATTGGAATGCATAGAAAGAACTGTGTGCAGAAAAATGCAAGTGAAGTCTGTGTTTTGTGATTATTTTATTAGGTTTATAATGCTGTTTAGCAAATGTTTTTGTTCATTTAATTATATATTCTGTGTTGTGTGATTATTTTATTAGGTTTATAATGCTGTCTAGCATTTAAAGTCTTCATTCTAAAGCTTTTAAAATAATGTATTAGGTGTTACTTATGACAATTTTGAGAGGGGCCTGGAACCTATCTCCCTTACTTCCCATTGACTTACATTATAAACTGGGTTTCAATTTACAACGGTTTCGATTTACAACCATTCCTTCTGGAACCTAACCCCGGTGTAAACTGAGGGCTACCTGTATTATGTCCTATGTAATTTACTTAAAAAACAGAATTTAAAAATACTGATAATTTTATTTCCTTCGGACTGATAATATTCCATAGCTTCATAACATGTGGAATATATTCTATCCTATTAGGAGAAAGTCAAGAACCCTCACAGAGCTTAAGCCCCTCCAACCTCCTCTCCCGTTTACGTATAGCCGAAGAGAGGAGAGACAGAAAAAAAGTAGAAAAGACAGAAAGTAGTGATACTAGGTGCAAATGAAAACTGTCACCAATATACAAAAATATGGTGGGGGCTATGGACTCAGCCCGAAGGAAATACATTTATCATTAAGTATAAATTCTTTTTTCCTTCTTAGATGAGAGTTCATAGCTTCATATAAGTATAAAAGTATGACAGATCCACAGTGAATCCAGCACAGTAGTATAAGACATGGCTAAGAGTATATAACCCAAAACATAGTCTTTTTTCTGTACCTGCTCCTGTTATAGCCATGGTATAAAGGCTTGAAAGTTACAAGTGGTGCGGCTGTAACTTGATTGTATTTTTTCATAACATTATGAATTAGCAGTTACTATTTTCAGGGGCATTTATTCCCAGTAAAAAAGTAAGCCTTACGAAACATCTGCTTGAGCCAGGATGCCAGGGCCAAGGCCATAGCTTTCTGACCCTTCAGATCAGAGAAGTGGAGAAATAAACTAGAAGTTTCTCTAAAGTATTTAGTAGCCTGAATATAGAACTTTAAAGCTCTGACAATATCTAGGTTGTAATTTTTCCTTTCGATTAGAAGGCTTTGGACACAAAGAAAGAACAACAATTTCCTGACTAATATTTTCTGAAGATACCACCTTCGGAAGAAAATCATAATTGGTCCATAGGATCGCCTTATCTTGGTGAAAAGTCAGAAATGTGGGATCACAAGATAGAGCAGATAATTCAGAAACTCTTTTAGCTGAAAAAAATGGCTAGAAGAAAAAGAACCTTCCAGGACAACCGTTTAAGGTATATAATAAGTATAGGTTCAAAAGCAGAACCTTGCAGAACAGAGAGAACTAAAATCAAGTTCCAAGGAGAAGAAGTTAGAACATCTGGCAACTTTGCCAACCTTTTGTGAAACAAAACACTTAACACAGATATCTGACCATTTAGAGAACTGGTGAATAGGCCAAAATCTAGTCCATCCATAAGGAACTGAAGTATTCTGTGAATTCTAAAGGATTCCCAAGAAAAAAACTCAAGAAGAAAACCAAAAAAAGTAAACTTTCCAGATGTTAAGACAAATCCTTTGCTGAACCATCTTACTTGCGTGAATCAAAGAATAGATATCTGAGTCAGAGAAACCCCTGATCTTGAGGTCTAAACTTTTAAACTTCACACCGTCAAATTCAGCAAATAGAGATCTGGGTGAAACTTAGATTCTTGAGACAGACGACCTTCCTTAGGGGTAGAGTCTATGAAGGAAAGAGAAGACATTTTTATTAGGTCCGCACACCAAGTTCTGTAGGCTATGAGAATTACTGAAGCTGAAGCCTGTTTGATTCTTGCAATGAGTCTTGAAAAATGAACAAATTGGGGAAACAGGAACGCTAAAAAAGACTTTGAAGATGAAAAACCCAGACTGTTCCATACATTCCTTAGGAAAGTGAAGGGAAGTCAGAAAAACAACAGTGCATCATAAATAAAAGGAACTCAAATATATGAATATCCTGTAAAATACATTCGCCATAAGAAGGATACCAAGGTACAGCAATGTATAAACAGTAGTACATGAAATGTATAGTAATGCAATACTGTAGGATCTACTCACACATAAAGAAGACTATTGCACAGCAATAATTAGCCTTATTACAGTATTACAAATATCGAAAATACTGTAGATTCCTTTCACAATAATAATATTGTATGGCAATAAAACAAAATACAGGATATGGAAAATATGGTAATGACCAAATCTCCAGCACATTGAGAGCTCCTTCTACTAGAAAAAAGATGCAGAAACGCCTAAAACTCAGAGTGGTGCAAAAAAACATGAATTATGCTTACCAAATAAATTCCTTCTGTATGAGGAGAATCCACGGCTTCATTCCTTACTTGTGGGAAATACAGAACCCGGCCACCAGGAGGAGGCAAAGACATATCAGCCAAAGGCTTAAATACCTCCTCCACTTCCCTCATATCCCAGTCATTCTGCCAAGGGAACAAGGAACAGTAGGAGAAATATCAGGATATAAATGGTGCTAGAAGAACAAAACAAAATTTAGATCCGCCCTTTGGAGAATACGGGCGGGGGCCGTGGACTCTCCATATACAGAAGGAAAGGAAATTATCTGGTAAGAATAATTCATGTTTTCCTTCTTCATATGAGGAGAGTCCATGGCTTCATTCCTTACTTGTGGGAAACATATACCCAAGCTGAATGAACGGGAGGGCAAAAAAGGAGGCAGAACCTATTCTGAGGACACCACAGCCTGCAAAACCTTTCTCCCAAAAGCTGCTTCAGCCAAAGCAAAAACATCAAACTTGTAAAATTTAGAAAAGGTATGTAAGGAGTACCAGGCAGCCGCCCTACAAATCTGATCCATAGAGGCCTCATTCTTGAAGGCCCAAGAGGAAGCCACTGCTCTAGTTGAATGAGCCTTAATCCTCTGAGGAGGCTTATGTCCCGCTGACATAAGCTAAGTGAATAATGCTCCTCAACCAAAAAGATAAGGAAGTGGACGAAGCCTTCTGCCCCCTACGCTTCCCAGAATAGACAACAAACAAAGAAGAAGTCTGTCTAAACTCCTTCGTAGCCTGAAGATAGAACTTTAAGGCCTGAACCACATCCAAATTATGAAGTAATAGTTCCTTCGAAGAAAAAGGATTAGGACACAAGGAAAGAACCACAATCTCCTGATTGATGTTGCGATCTGAAACGATCTTAGGAAGAAAACCTAACCCAGTACGAAGAACAGCCTTATGATCATGAAATAGCCAGTAGAAAAAGTACCTTCCAAAACAGTAATTTAATGTCAACTACATGCATAGGCTCAAACAAAGCCTTCTGCAAAACTTTAATAACAAGATTTGAACTCCAAGGAGGAGCTCTAGATCTAAACACAGTCCTGATTCCAGCCAGAGCCTGAACAAAAGACTGAACATCTGTAAGCTCAGCAAGCCTCTTGTGCAGTAAAACAGAAATCTGTCCCTTAAGGGAGCTAGCAGAAAGGCCCTACTCCAGACCATCCTGGAGAAAGGAAAGAATCCTGGAAACCCTGACCTTATGCCAGGGGAATCCACGGTCTTCACACCAGAATAAGTAGGTCCTCCACACCTTATGATAGATGTGATGAGTAACTGGCTTACGAGCTTGAATGAGAGTATCAATAGCTCTCTCAGAGAATTCTCTCTTGGCTAGGACTAAGTGTTCAATCTCCACACAGTCATCCTCAGAGAATCTAGATTTTGATGAACAAAAGCACCTTGTTCCAGCAGATCCCTGCGACAAGGTAACCTACATGGAGAAGATGACGACATTCCCTCTAGTTCCACGAACTCGAGGAAAGAGAGGTAATGACGGAAAAAGGTATATGAGACTGAACCTCCAAGTCACCACTAATGCATCTATTAGCTCAGCCTAAGGATCCCTGGATCTCGACCCATACCTGGGTAGCCTGGTATTGAGATGGGACGCTATGAGATCTATCTCTGGAGTCTCCCACCTGTTGCATATCTCCGCAAACACCTCAGGATAGAGACCATTCCCCCTGATGAAAGGATTGTCTGCTGAGAAAATCCACTTCCCAGTTGTCCACACCCGGAATGTGGATCGCTGAGAGCGAACAGTTGTGGGCCTCCGCCCACTCCAGAATCCAAGATACTCCCTCATTGCTAGGGAGCTCCATATTCCTCCCTGGTGGTTGATGTAAGCCAACAAGGTGATATTGTGTGATTGGAATCTGATAAACTGGGACGAACCCAGACAGGGCCAAGACTCCTCCCGAGACTCCTCCTGAGAGACTTGCATCTGTAGTTACAATCTCCCAGGATGGTCTTAAAAAGGATGTCCCTCTGGACAGGTGATCTGGACAGAGCCATCAAGAGAGCAATTCTCTCCACCAGTTGTCCAGAGAGATCTGTTGAGACAGATCAGAGAGACTGCAGTTCCTCTGTCTCAGCATGCACAGCTGTAATGGTGTGAGAAGGAACCTGGCAAGGTCTGGAGGGCAAGACATGCCGAAGCCAGCTTGCAGCGTCTATGGTCTGAAAGAAATATCCTCATGACTAGTAAGTCTATTATAGTGACCAGGAATTCTACCCTGGTGCTTGGAATAAGAGAACTCTTTTCTAAGTTTATTTTCCATTCAAGGGATCGAAGAAGAGAGAGAAGAGATTCCAAATGTTCTTCCGCTATACGAAAGGATGGTGCTTGTACCAGAATATTGTCTAAGTAAGGTGCTTATGCAATGTCCTGGGTTCTGGCCACGGCTAAGAGAGCCCCCAGAACTTTTGTGAAAAGTCTTGGGGCAGTAGCTAGGCCAAACGGAAGAGCAAAAAAAACAACAACTGCACAACCACTGTAATGTAACCCAACACAAATCTGTGACAGCTGTAATGTGTGCTATACTGTTAAGACGGCTAAGGAATACACAACAAGTGTAAATACTGATAGTCTTTAGACTGAGTTGGACACATAGGTACACACTATTTAATTCTAGGAATACATCATCTGTGGAACTACCCTCTAGGGTGACTAATCCAAAAAGGCAGCCCCAGATTGTCCATTAGCTAAACAGACCTATTGAGGATTCAACACCCTGGATGTGCAGAGAGACAATAGATGAAACAGAGAGAAAAAATATACCATGACACACTATATAAGTTACACAGGAAGCAATAACAGTATATGTTGAAAATTAGCCTTATTCACAAGTACCCCCTGAATAGATAGGCATATAAACAATATTGAAACATAGTGGTATACCATACAATACTTGTCCGAAAAAAGTGACAATACCTGTATTACTATGCCCACCCTGGAATCGAACCCAGAGTAATAATGTCATAGCTCTATGTGACAACTATTACACCACCAGGCAACAATAGTCTAAGCATATAATATGAAGCCGGTGACCCACCCATGGTTTGTAACAGAGAGATATCTTACCCCCTGTGGTGTGAGTGCTCAGTAGCTGGCACCATGTCCTATGAGGAATATGGCTGCTGCCATGATGAAATAGGGTGCTAGGAAAAAGCGCGTGCAAATGGTGGCCACAGCGGGGAGAATTGCACAAAATTTAACCCCAGCACTTCGCTCCAAAGATGCCGGTAGTGTTATACTAGAAAACTCCCCATGGCCCTAGCTGACAGCTTGCGAGCATACCCGGCACTAGTAAAAGCTTTTCTGAAGCATCTCTGAGAAGTCTTAAGGAGGCAATAAAATTGGCAATGTATCAAAGCACATATTATAAGAAACCCACAAAAAAAGTATATAAGATAGCGTTTCACATAAAATGCAGCTGTCTAATGTACCTTTTGCATAAACTGCAGCTGTCTAATTTAATTTACGCATAATATGCAGCTGCTCAAAAAGGTACCTTACATATAAACTGCAGCTCTCTAATAATGTACCTTACACATAATATGCAAGTGATTAATAAAGTACATTACACATAATATGCAGCTGTCTTATAATGTACCTTACACATAATATGCAGCTGTCTTATAATATAACTAGTCCTAAAGCACGTTCACACGGGCCGTGTTGTGTTGTGTTGTGTTATATTCATTCTCTCTCTCTCTCTCTCCCCCTCTCTCTCTCTCCCCTGTGCGCCTTCACTTGCCGGTCCTCGCGCTGCTTTGTTTCACTGATCAGCTGTGCTGCCGGGTCCTCGCGCTGCTGCCGGGTGGGTGCGCGTGCGATCAGCTGCAAGAGTTTGTCTGAACTGCGCATGACGGCTTCAGACAAACTCTTGTCTTTTATAATATAGGATATGCAGCACATAATATGCAGCTGGTTTTATAATGTACTGTAAGGAAGTTTAGATAAAAGTTGCTGTTATCTCTATGTTGTACACTAAATTGTATACCTTCTGATAGCCAGCTGGCTATGTGGGAGATGCTGGTACTTACCAAAGGAGTGTCCACTCTACTAATCTTACCCAGAAGACAGTCTTGAGAATGTAATTTTCTAGCCCAACCTGTAACTAATAGTAGAGGATATACTGAGGGAGCATATCTTCAAAGCCAGACAGGAGGCTAAAGGAACTGTCCCAGCAACCACATGGCAGGATTGTGACCACAACTCCCACAAGATTTACTTTGCAGAGAAAGTACGCTCCTAAATCCCTCTCTTCTAGGAACTATCCATTAATGGAAAATGTGGGATTAATATCCCTGTACATATTCAAGAAATCCTGAACACCTTTATCCTTGTCTTCATCTTTGATGAGGCAAAGAACTACTGGGAGAGAGAGGGAAGTAGGAGGGATACTTAAAGCTTTTTTGTGGGGTGTCTTTGCCTCCTCCTGGTCGCAAGAAAGTGAATTTACACAAGTAAGGATTTTGTGGACTCTTACCACCTAGAAAAAAATAAGGTTTTTGAGGTAAAAAGGGTAAATTAAGCTGCTAAGGACTCCTAAGGGTGTTAGATAAGAACTATCCTGTGCCTCATTACCCCTAAATTTCTGTGTTTAACACATAGGTAAAGCTCCTAAGGTGTAAGGCTGTGAACCCCAGCTATTCAGTACCTGTAAGGAGAGTACTATTGGATAGCTCCTGGGCTGTGTAATGCCGTTGATGTTAGAGTTTATAAGGACTGAATACCTGCAATTTCGGCTTGTCATTTTGTTAAAAACATTGAGAAAGGCCGGAATAAAGGCCGAAATGCATTTGTTTTAAAGATTTCTTGCTCTACACCCCTGGCACTTGAAGCCGACGTATCCAGCTATCGCCCAGGAAATGGGGGTGTAATGAGATTTTATATGGGTGGTGGGGTGTGTTTGCAGAGTGCCCTGCTATTTATTATTTCATTATTATTATTAAAGGTTAAGTTTTAGCCTAAATTACTCTTTTTTTTTATAAGGGTGAGTGCTACAAGCCCCTAGTCTTTTCTATCTCTCCTGTCTATGGGAGTGTTTTCTGTATATCATTGATGGGGAAGCACCAGTATTTGTATGGTCTTTTCCTTGTATTACTGATCACAGTGCCAGAGGATACTGCGTATATACCTGTAACCCATCAGGTGGAAACTAAAGGACGAGGTCCCTGTGATGTCTGAGGGCAGTTATGGCTGTCAGATTACCCACTAGGGTAATGGAAAGCAAATAACAGAGGTAATCCTTACCTCTGTTTCACTCAAGTCTTCTTGAAGTGCAGTTGACTAGGTGTACTGGGCCCCAAGTCAGGTCTGAGTCCTCAAACCAAATGAAAAAATAATACCCTCTTAATAGTAGAGTACCTCTGAAATCTTCAACCTCTCTCCTCGGAGGCCAAGAACAAACTGGAGAGGGAGAGGAAGTGGGAGAGAGCTGAAGCTCTGTGAGGGTTCTTGAGCTCCTCATGATATGCTGGAATATATCCCACATTATGAAGCTATAGACTCTCATCAATTAAGAATCATTGGTGAAATAATCCACCCACAATGCACTTTAAGCCTGAAGTTGAAAATGTTAACAAAAGAGGTAAAGGAGTCAAATACGATGGTTGTAGCCAGTGCTGATGCATTTTGAACAAAATACATAAACAAACAAACAAAAATAATGTGTTTTAATATATGTACATTGATGACAGTCTGTTTTGTCTTTATATTATACAGGTTTATAATGCTGGGATATTAATATAACACATGTACACATACCTCTCTCTCTATATATACATATATATGGCTTGGTATTGGATACTGTGATACAGTGGCTACTTTCTTTTTTATGATGGTTTATGGTTATAATGATATATATATATATATATATATATAGTGTTTTTTTTGTAAAAGAAAAAGATGCCGGTACTCATTGATTATTGGTTGGTAAATTCTGCTCAGTAACTTTGAGAAATGCAAAGGGACAACGTTATTTACAATGTTTGATGTATTTTGTAACCCCCTCTTGTGAAAACTAGAGTATTTAAATAATGATTATAAATATTACCCTGTTATGCGTTGGCAGAGATGGGAGTACTCAGTACCGGTGAATACCCCCACAAAAAGCACTATATATATATATATATATGCACACATATACATAAACACAAACCGACACACACTTCTAAATTTAGTAAATCAGCAAAAGGTTTAATTTTAATAGTTCCCTGTTTTTACCATCAGTTTGTTATCTGGATTATCCAAGTGACTTGCTGAATACATTGTGTTAAAAAAAAAAAAGCAATAAAACCAACCCTCTTTTTACATAAGGAACAACCTAAATCATCTTCTGAAATATTCCTGCAGGCAGCATAAAGTTTATGATGTGTGTCAAATTAGTCTGAATGCTGCTTACTTGCAAGTATAAAGTGCATTTCAATGTTTTAAACTTTAAAAGCAACCAAAGAAAGTTAATAGTTACCTGATCAGCTTGTACTGATTTAAGCGTATGCTGTCTACTATTGAATTTGAAAATCATATTATCCCTTATTCATAATTTTTTTTCAGGATAATGAAAAATGTCAAATCGAAATGCTGCCAGATATCTTATTAAACAAAAAGTACAAGGTTTAATTTATGTCAGTAAATTAAAGTATTAGAAAGGGCTACAGTAAAACTAGAACTGTGGTACTAAGCATTACGTATCTGAAGAGTATAAACCCCAAACAGCAGATTCATATAAAGACACAGAGATATACAGTATTTGATTTCACACTTATACAATTCAATGCCAACTGGTAAAATAGGACATGCATTTAGCTGGGCCCTTAAAGTATAAGAATACCACGTCACAGCTTTAACAAGTTTTATACATGACCTGTGCATAACAACAGACACCATTCCATTTATGTAAAAATATAACCTTAGCAGGTTAGCTCCCCTAAAATCAAAATTTTAAAACAAGCTTTATTCAGCTGGTTAGATGTTTGTTAGATCAGTTGTTGTTAACAAAACAAAGTGGACAAACTATGATATAATATGATATATATTTGTTAGATCAACCTAATTACAGAGATATTAGGTATTAAAATGTGTGTGTGAGGGGCATGTCAGTGTAAAACGTGGTATATTTTCTTTTCTTGCAATGTGTGTATAAGCTAGGAGCCTGTTTTATGTGTTATTTTTCAGTGTTGTTGTTTGCAGGTAGAAGATATTGTAGAACAAATATTTGTGTGGACAAAAAGAAATAAGTGCAAGTCATTTGTTTTCATATTTAGTGTTCAGTAGAAAGTGTGCATAATGCTTTTAAAAGAGAAAACCACAACATTTTCTTTCATGACTCATGAGATAGAGCACAACGTTTCAAGCAACTTTCTAAATATACTTCTTTTATCAAATTTGCTTCACTCTTTTGGTATCCTTTGCTTAAAGAGCAGTATTGCACTATGGGGAGCTATCTGAAAACATAAGCCAATGACAGGACACAAAAAGTGTGCAGGCACCAATCACCAGCTAACTCCCAGCAGTGTAGGATATGTACAATTATTAAGCTAAAATGACCTAATATTAAAATTGTTAAATTTTTTATTGCACAAATTATCATTAAATACATTTATGTAAAATTATGCAATTAATTTGTGCTTTACATAGCAGAAAGTTATCTAATATCAGCGCTGCGGAACCTGTTGGCGCTCTACAAATACCTGATAATAATAATATTAGAAAATATCAAACTGCCCTCATCCCGCTACTTCACAAAGCCACCCGACTGGCAACATTTTTGTGTGGAGAACACAGTAAAGCATACCATTTTAAACAAATTTCTAATTTACTTCTATTATCAAATTTCCCTTGTTCTCTTGGTATCTCGTTTGTTGAAAAAGCATGGCCATAAGGAGCATGTATTTGTCTGGAGCACTAGATGGCAGAAATATTTCCTGGCATGTAATGCCCCAGGCATCTACCTAGGTATCTCTTCAACAAAGAATACTATGGGAACAAAGTACATCTGATAAGAGATATTTTTTTAATCTCTTAAATTTGTATGTTCTGTCTGAATAAAAAAAATGCTTGGGTTTTATATCCCTTTATGGTCATATCATTAATTATGACAGGCAAAATCAGGAGAGCTTGAAGTATTCATTTTTCTGGGTTTGCACTGCATTTCACACCCATCTTCACTGAGAGCTTAAATTTGTTCAACCCTGAACATGAATTATTTCAAGCATAATAGTTTGTGACCTAGAGAAATAGTTTGTACATAAAACACATTGGCATCATAAACCAGAAGTTCATAGCTGAAAACACTCCTTCGCTACTGGAGTTTCAGTGAAAAACTTACAGGAGACTTTTTAGCATTTTTGCTATAACTCCATTTAAACAGAAATAAAGCCATGTTTTTTTTTTATTTACCTACCAAAAATCTAAAACTTTTTAGTAGACAACCCAACCAAGGTAATGAACTAGGCCCATTTTGGTATATTTTATCACCACCAAATGCGATCATGTTAAAAAATTGTTAACTTTTTCACAAACTTTGGGTTTCTCACTGAAATTATTTACATACCACAGTGCAGTCATAACACAAATGGCTGTAAAAGCTTCTCTGGGATCCCCTTTGCTCAGAAATAGTACATGCATGGCTTTGCCATTACTTTTTAGTAATTAGAAGGCTAATTTCAGCTGCACTTCCCACTTCTAATATTCCCTGCAGTGAAGGGGTTAATTAGTTAGCTAGCAAAGGTAATATTATTGTAGTGTAGGTATTACCCTCCTACCTGACAACCCACACCAAACAGATCTCTACCTGATCCCTCCTAAACACCTCTCTCCCCCGCCCCCCACTGGTCACCACCATCTTAGGTACTGACAGACCAATTGCAAGTATGCAGTTCCAGTGCATTTTTTTTAATACTAGGGATCCATCCTCAACCAAATCACCACTCTGATTCCTCCAAAACAGCTCTCTAACCCTCCCCCTTCTCCCTAGTAGCAGTTATATTAGGTAATGGCAGCTGTCTGACAGTACCCAGTTTATAGTAATTTTTTTTTTTTTTTTTTTAATTTTTTATTGAGGTTATTGCACAGCACAAAAATTAGATAAACAGACAATGGAAACTTTACAACGAAGTGCATACATATTCCGTAAAATCATACATTTGCCTGCATTCCTGCAACACAATCAAAGTAACAGTAATTATAATTATTAATAGGCAAGACTGAAACCTCTTTTTAGGCGACACAAGTCCCTCTCATGCTACAATGAGCCACATGTGGACCCTGATACATTTTGACTATCATTAGAGGGAGTGTGATAAGAAGACTTACTATTCAGGCTAAAGATTGATTGTAGCTGACCCATCTTACTAATCCCAATGGGGAAGATAAGATCAGCACTGCATTAGAATGTAAGAATTGCTATTAAAGGAATGGTAATGGTTGCGGCATAGGCAAGAGAAGCCGCGTATTTAGTTTTCCTAAACGAGGAAACACATTAGAATGGATGGGGGGGGGGGGGGGGGGGGGGGAGGTGATAGAAATATATGCGGTAGTGCTAACATTCTATGTTTTGGCCTCTAAATATTTATTATATTTGTGGATGATCCCTCTATCTCCGAGCTGGGGCTAGGGAAAACCAAGATTTATAGAAACACTGTTACTCGTGGCGCTGCTGAAGAGAGCTAACAGTACAGTTAGGGGTGGGCTGTAGGGTGAGTGTATATAGTAGGATATGATGGGGTGGGAGGACCTGCCTATAGATAAGGGATACAGCTAAATTTCGATAGGATAGCTCAGATTTAAATTTGGAGGATTATATATATATGGGGACAATTATATCCATACCCATTCTATGAGGCCAACTGTTTGGAAAACATAACATCCCGCCGCCTCGGCCGCTGGCGGCAAGAAGTCACGCACACAGATGACACCCAAGCACCAAGAGAGCATATAAGCTTTATACTTAAAAATAAACATCTGTATGTCCAAAATCCATTTGCTGTATACTATATTCAAATGCGGCTAGGTTATTACTGGAATTCAGCATTCAGAGTGTAATGTCCCCAAAATAATTGTAATAGATGTATATTTGGGTATGGGAAATCAATGGGCATACTCATAGGGAACAACATATCGCTTCATTATAAGAATAGAGCATATTGCTAACATGAATCTGAAACTGCTTCTGTTGAATTAATGGTAAGCAGGAACTCCATTGTTTAGCTAGGATTGTAGAGGCATAATACAAATGTAAGATGAGACAATCAGCTATGATGGCGTTATTTTGAGGTAGTCCAGGGGACAAGATGCACATAAATCAATACCACATCAGCTCTAAGTAGTATGCTAAGGAACCCTGAAACATTAGGAGCACAGCAACAACAGACTCGCTGCAAACATTTTAGGTATAAGTCCATGTATTCAGCTAGGCTATATGTGGCAACAGAGCTAGATATGGTAAACATCATAACTTCTCTAGCGAGTATATAATTCTGCAAATGGAGCAAACAGTCCTAATCTGTAAAACTTTGTGTGCATGTAATAGCTAGGCACAACGGAGAAACTAATGTCCAGTACTTATCATAAGTCAGCTGCAAAAGGCCCTGTAGTATAATTAGACAGTTTTCAAATATGGGATATAATTATAAAGTTCAGTGGTGCAGCGACCCAGAATCTCACCAGCTGTTGAGCCTCATCCCACACCTTTTCGTGAAGTTTGATAGTGACCTACATCATGTGGAAAGAGGCCTGTCACTACTGACAGCTCCGGACTCCGCAGCAGAACTCTGGGAGTCGCCAACTCCGGGCCTAATGGTAGTTCTGTATAGCTCTCCGCCGTTGCTGTGACAGGTAGACAGACTTCTGTGGGCGGCAGGGTAACTCCATACATGGTTTCTTTAGTTGTCGGTAGCAATCCCCACTTGCACCCAACGGGCACAGTAAAAGGCATCTGTTGCGCTGGGCTAGAGCATCTCCTCCTGGTTTCCGGTATGTAGACAGAAGCTGGGTTTTCTGAGGATGTCAGGCATCCTGCATGGGAAATCTTGCTCACGGGATCTTTCCAGGGCAGGTAAGGCGCCATAGTCCCTGATTGCGCTCTCAACACAGCATGCCCAGGAGGCGAGGAGCGCCGGGGCCCCAAAGCGCCACCACCTCCAGGGGAAGCCATGCCAGCGGGCACGTGGGCAACCTGAGCCGCAAGCTTACTAGTTGTTTGGTGGGACAGTATAGTAAATAGGCGATTAAACATGCCCCTACATCCTTCTAGAAAGAGGTGCATCTCCTCTAGTATCTGATCTCCAGTTGACATAGTTGTTAATAATAGGAGGCAGTCAGCTTACGAAAAGCACAATAGCGATGAGTCCAAGATGGCTGACTGCAAGGCTGCTTGACAGTGGTATGCGCTTTAGATTCGCTAGATCTCATCAATTTAGTGTAGTCCACTCAAGGATTAGATAACCAGATCTCCCAAGTCCATCATTCTTTGTTTAGGGACCAATATTTGGGCTGGAGCGGTCCTTATAATTAAGCTTTATATGTAGTGTCGTTGGAGCTCCTGAGAAGTGCGACTGCACTGCTTCACTGCTGGCTCCGCCCCCCAGTTTATAGTAATTTTATTATTCTTTAATACATTTAAAAATATTTTTCTGTACTGTAGGGACCCCACCTCTCCCTCCAAGTGATCATTCTTATGGATCCCCTCCCCCCTGCCATTACCCTTTTCTGTAGCATAGGAAAGCCTCCCTCACCAAATATTTTGCTGTAGCATAGGGATCTCTCCCCTTCCTTCCTGTCCCGTGATGGGCCACCCACCCGCCTCCCTGACACACCACCCACAGCATCAACACAGACCCAATACAGACAGAGGAAACAGTGTCAATGTCTGTATTGACGATCTGCCCTCTAGCATGCGCCAGAGTGTTGTAAAATGTACTGTGTGACTTAGTACCTACGATCAATTTGCTTAAGGGGTTAATATGGCATTAAACCCAACATTGTTTGTCTTTCCTGATTCAGATAGAGCATACAATTTTGAACAACACTACAATTTACTTCTGTTATTAAAGATGTTTTATTCTCTCTGCATCCTTTATAGAAGGAAAAACAATGCAGTACACTACATCAAGTGAGCCAATAACAAGGGACGTGTAGCCACCAATCAGCAGCTAGCTTCCAATATTGCATTACTGCTCCTAAGCCTAACTAGGTACAATTTTCAACAAAGGGTACAAAAGGAAAGAAGCAAATTTAATGTAAATCCAAATGGTGCTTCAAAGTAAGCTTCAAAACAGCAATGTACTACTGGGAGCTAGCTGAACCCCTCTGCTGAGCCAATGCCACAGAAACCAGTCGGTGGCATTATGAAGTAGCCGTGTGGTGACAGTCTAATACTTTTGCAATATTATAACTTTTTCTATTATTTATAAATGTTAATCTGTCTAAAGCGCAAAATAATTTAATAATTTAACAAATTTATGTAATGATTCTTTGTGCAACAAACATTGAACAAAAATAAAATATTAGCTACTTTTAACTTAATATTGGCTTAAATTGCAGCCGGGTGGTGTGCCCATTGAAGGGCCATCATACCCAAATCTTGAAACACTTGAAAGTGATGCAGCATAGCTGTAAAAAGCAGACTAGTAAATATCACCTGAACATCTCTATGTAAAAAAGAAATTTATTTTACCTCAAAAGTTCCTCAGTAGCCACATCCCATTGTAAAGGATTTCTAAGCAGCATATCAGTATGTCTGTCCCGGGACAGCTAAGGGGTTGAGCCTCGTGCACTCTCATGTTATTTCCCTATTCAGTTTAAAGGAAGTTTACTATGAAATCTCATGATAGTTAAGTCAAATCTCATGAGATCACAGTAAAAGAGTTCATGACCTCAGCACTGTTGATGCTGATTGGCTGCTGTTCATTTCTTTATTTATTTTTTACCTGCAGCTGGGCAGCAGCTAAGTATAACTTTTTACACAGAACTTACTCTGCTGAGCTGAGGAGATTGTGAGGTAAAATATCTTCCTTTTTTACATAGAGATGCTCAGCTGATATTTTCCTGTCAAATTTTTACAGTTATACTGCATCAGTTTCAAGTGATTTAGCATATGAGTATTATGTCCCTTTAAATAGGTCCTGGGGACAACACTCAATTAATGTAAAAAGTGGAAAGCTGTTTTAAAAATGGCATGTTCTGTCTGAATTATGAATGCACTGTCCCATTAAAATCTTGTATCATGGGAAAATACATCAGATGATGTGTATCTTTCACAAAATGCAAATTAATTGGTATACGTTTCCTACTGAAGAATTTGAATAATGTAAATGATAACCAAATGAACAGTGTTGTCTTTAGGTACCAAGACAAGAATACTCCATCAAATTAATGAACATACATGTCTTACAAGTATGTGGAGAAAAATGACTTCAAATCTTGAGTATGAATGACAAGAAAGTCTCTTTTTTTTTTAGACATCTGCAAATCTTTTACCCTAGAAATGTGACAGATTACCTTAACATGTATTTCTTCTGTCACAGGTTATTTAATGCTATAAAGGATAAAATTCATGGATCATCCATCTGGTTGCTCAAAATAATGTAGCTTATATTTCATGCAATTTTACATGAATATGTATTTTGTTTTGGCTGTAAATGATTGATGCAAGTGCTATACCTATAATGTTTTTGCGGTCATGCTGCACATCAGTCACATATAACAACAGTGATACATATGAATATATCATACACAATTAATTATAAAAAAAAAATCAACATCTAAATTCACATGTTTAAGACTGAAAATACTAAATATGTTTAAATGCAATAATAAGTGAACTTTGCCAACACCTATGGCATGGTAGTTCATAACAACCACTGATGATAAAAAAAAAAGGGATTTAAACAACTTATTAAAAAATAAACTAATGACTCCAACACTTAGTCTACCAATTAAAATGATACACACCAGTAGCCTTTTTACTGATCTAGTGTGCATGCATGTAAAAATAGCTTTCAAAAGTTTATCTGGAAAAAATAAAACTGACAATGCATTCCATAACAAATAACTTTAATAACATAAAATGAGTTTGCATAAGATCTAAAATTTGCAAAGAAACAGCTTCCGTGGTGATAAATCAAACTTTACCATTTTTTTTTTTTTTTTGTACTTAAAAAAAAAAAAAAAGAATAAAATATGTGAAGAAAATAATAGATATACTGAAGATGTAATCACGTTTTTTAAAATAATGCAAGTGCTAATTATAAAAACATTTACATATGACTTCATACAAGTTAAGAAATAAAATGTATTGTCTATCGTTTCCCTACAATATACTACCTAGCAATCTATGTTCTCAAGGTCATAGGCCAAACATACTAAACATGTAAAAGGTAATAATGTAACATAAGCTAAACAGACATTGATCGGGGAAAAATAAGATTGCTAGTGTTGGATTTGGGAGATCATGTTACGTCTAGCTGAATATTTTACAGAATAGTAAGGTAAGCGATTCAGCTTGAGGGAAAAGGCGAAATACTAAATATAGGACCCTAGTGACTGAAGAAGCCCTTTGAAATATACAGACACACAACACTTTAGAGACCCACAAAAAAGCACTCGGTAAAACCAAATGTATTATTAAAACATGCTACAGTAAGTCTAGCAGAAGGATTAGAAAATAACAACAACAAAAAAAAAAACCTACTTAGTGTCCACTTTAAAACTAAGGTATGTCTGATTATAACAAATACTGATAATATGCTTAAAATAAATGTGTGTATTTATACTGTGTTAAACAAAGATCATTAGTTATTTATTGTTAAACAATGTCACATTTGATTCTTAGCAAAGCAAAAATGACACCAATTGTATTTGTCAAGAATTTAGCATAAGAAAAAGTAATTTATAAACTACAGTACAAATTACTTAAAAACCTTTATCTATTTCTTCACAACATTTTTTTTATTAAAAACAAGGAAGCAAATGCTACTGAATTCTTTTTCAATACTCCTGCAAAAGTAATATGAAAAATACTGCACTGGAAAATAGCAATGCAGGAAGAAAATGCTGTAATTTAGAGCATTTTATTATTGCACTGATGTTTGCATTTAACTATGTGTTAAACAACATCCAAATGGTGCTTTAAAGTAAGCTTCAAAACAGCAATGTACTACTGGGAGCTAGCTGAACCCCTCTGCTAAGCCAATGAAATAGAAACCAGTCTGTTTCTGTTTATGAAGTTGCCGTGTGGTTGCAGTCTAATACTTTGCAATATTACAACTTTTTCTATTTATATATGTTAATCAATCTGTCTAAAGCAAAAATTCATTGAATAATTTAACATAAACTTATGTAATGATTCTTTGTGCAACAAACATTGAACAAAAATAAAATATTAGCTATTTTTAACTTAAAGGGGCACTGAACCCAAATTTTTTCTTACGTGATTCAGATAGAGCATGACATTTTAAGCAACTTTCTAATTTACTCCTATTATCACATTTTCTTCATTCTCTTGGAATCTTTATTTGAAATGCAAGAATGTAAGTTTAGATGCCGGCCCATTTTTGGTGAACAACCTAGGTTTTCCTTGCTGATTGGTGGATAAATTCTTCCACCAATCAAAAACTGCTGTCCAGAGTACTGAACCAAGAAAAAAAGCTTAGATGCCTTTTTTATATAAAGATAGCAAGAGAACGAATAAAAATTGATAATAGGAGTAAATTAGAAAGTTGCTTAAAATTGCATGCTCTATCTGAATCACAAAAGAAAAAAATTGGGTTCAGTATCCCTTTAATATTGGCTTAAATTGCTGCTGGGTGGTGTGCCCATTAAATAGGTCCTGGGGACAACACTATAAGGGCAAATGCGTGTATGCTACTATAAGCAGCAGCTCCCAGTAGTGCATTGCTGCTCTTGAGCCCACCTAGTTTAATTTTAAGCTTCATGTCCCTTTAAGTATACTACAAAGGGACATATCTGGGATATGAAATGTAAAGTAAATCTAAACAGCGGTATAATAAATCTGTAAAACATTAACGCTAAAATGCGGCTTCATTCAATTATAAACCACCACAAAGCCTACAAAAAGACCAAAATCAATTTCTAAAAAATAAAAATAATTTACCTAATATTACATATGTAACAGAGAAGGTAAATTGTGAAACTATTGTATAACTAGATTATTCTATTTATGGATGAATCCGAATTTTACAGACTTTGTTTTTAGACTCTCTAAGTACATAAAGTCATTAAAATAAATTGTTTTCTGGAACGAGTTATAAACTTTGAGTAATGTATTAAGGCACTAGAGTATACATTTATCATAATAAAAAGGGAAAATAAAGTCAAGATTAAACTATCATGAATAATATAGAGCATGTCCTTTTTAACTGCAGGTTTCTTATATTATCACATTTGCTTTGTTCTCTCCTTATAATTTGCTATACTAGATTAAATCTAGGTAAACTGATTGGAGTTTAGGCAGTACATGCATCTTTTTATCAGTCTATGGCAGCAGAGTTTGCAACAATGTATAACACTGCTAAACATATTGTTGCAAAAACAGCTGAAAGAAGGCTAGACACAAGTGCACGTTCCAGAGCTCCCCTAGTATTACTCTTTATCAAAGGTTACCAAACAAACTAAGCAAAATTGGATATATAAGTAAATTGAAAATATATTTTTTTAAGTTTTACGTTCTCTCCAATTGATTTAAGTTTAATTTAGTCTTTATAGTCCCTTTAAGGAGGTTTATAAATAAAAATAATTTCTTATTATATACTAACATTTCGAAATATTTAAATGGTTATTGACAAAACTTGGTAGCCTAAACCTAGTTTGGAAACACATTTATGAAAGGGAATTTTGTCACCAGTCTAATAAAAAGACTTTATATACATACAGGTATATAATATTTTGTAGAGATGTTAATCCCACCTAAGTAGCTGATTTTATTAAAACATTCAAATCTCAGGGTTTCTCTATAATCACACTACTTTCAGTATTACTAGGAGCTGTGATAGGTCTGCCAGTTCCTTATATTTATAATTTCAAAAAAACACCAATGTGTTTTTTTCTTGTACTGCTGAGTAAATCTTATAGTAACAAAATATTAATTTAGTGTAACATTTTTATCACTAGAACCTATGATTTAAATTTTAATATGGAGGAATAAATATTCTACAGACAACCATTCAATCCTACTAGTAGTAATGAGCATAGAAAATGCATACAGGCTTAATAGCGACTGTGGTATATTCTGGTGCAGTAATTATCTCTTTAATGAAAGAAGGAGGTGAGTGTAATACATTGTTAAATACAATGGTTAGTGTCTCATTCATTCACAGTAAAAGGGCAAAATAAGAATGTCTAATGAAATGTCTCATTAACGTGTTGATTATTTTCCTGAACCAGCCTAAGAAAGAATATTTATCACTTTACTAGTGAGGTCAATTAAAAACATATTGAGTGGTAAAAATTGCCTGAGGCAATACTCAATAACATTTACTGGCCATAAAACATTTTAACTATTATATAGGCCCGGATGAAAGAAATATCCCAGCATTCCATAATATTGAACATTTTCAATATGAGAGTGATAAAAAAAACCTTTAGACCAATACTCATTACGCTCTGTTATAGAGGCACAGATAACATCAATATGCATTGAAAAGCTAATATTACTAAAGATGAGTAATAGAGAAGGTGAGGGAGAAAGATATAATAGGTCATATTTGTATAAGACAGTGACTTGCTGAGCAATAAAAAGATTCAATTATGTTGAACCATAAAAGAGGAAGCAGTAAATTATTTATTGCAAACAAAACTCTATATTGTTCCTTATATCTGCATATAATAATCATATTCCTGATATAGAAATGTGTCCATAAACCTAATTCAAGCTGACCTAAAGGCAGAGCACATTGCATAGCATAAGGGAAACTAGCCCCCTCCTAAACAAAACTGGTCAATGTCACTGGAGAAGCTGTCTGTAGTATTCTTGTGAGGATGGCAGTTGAACGTTCCATATGGAGACTTGTACAAATATTAGCATCCTGCATTCATTTATTTCTTAGATACAACTTATTTTTGAAGATGCCACTTTCAATAAAATGAAAAGACAGGAAGGCACAATATTTTCTTTTATGGTTTCTTCCACATGATTTGTAATTAACTACACACCGTCGATACACAATTAGTTCACTTTGGCTAAAACTTAAAGGAATTTTACACTCAATGTTTCATCTTCCATTAACATTTTTGATTATGAAAAATAAAACAAAATTGCAATATACATTATTTATTTTGCTAATCTGTATAGTAAATACCAATACCTATAGTAATATTGTTTAAGTTCTAATCTCTTCAGAATGGTTTGACTGTCTCCATCATACTTAAAGGGACACTGAACAAAAAAAATTATTTCGTGATTCAGAGCATACAATTTTAAGCGACTTTCTTATTTACTCCTAGTATCAATTTTTCTTACATCTCTTGTTATCTTCCTGTTGGGAAGGAGAATATCCCGCAAGTAATGGATGAACCCGTGGACTGGATACACCTTTACAAGAGAAATAAGGAATCTAAGCTAAGTAGCCAGCCAATTTGTGGTTCAGTACCATGGACAGCACTTGTTTATTGGTGCTGTCCAATCAGCAAGGACAAACCAGGTTGTTCATCAAAAATGGTCTGGCATCTAAACTTACATTCTTGCTTTTCAAATAAAGATACCAAGAGAATGAAGAAAATTTGATAATAGGAGTAAATTAGAAAGTTGCTTAAAATTGCATGCTTTATCTGAATCGCAAAAGAAAAAATTTGGGTTCAGTGTCCCTTTAAGTATTGTGAAACCTACAACACTCTCAACCATGGTTGGTTAGATTAGTGCACAACTTATTTGCACCTGTCCCTAGCACAGCAGAAAATAGAAGGAACATGCATTTCCCTATGTTTTCAAGAGTTTTAGCACTGAACTTATTTTGATTTGTAAAACCTTCTAAATCGTGCTAAAATGCTAATATTAAATGTTATCTTTTTGTTTTATTGATGGCATCCTCACAGTAATGTCCTCCATCCTAGGGTAACAAGCGACTCCTTTTTTTAAAGACGAATTTCACCTCTTTCAAATGAATGGTCACTTGTCCCTCTATATGGTACATGTGAGATTGTACCACTCACCAACACTATTCTAGGTAATTGCTATATTTATAGCTATCCCCTCAATCATACAATTGTCCTCATTTAAAAGGGGAGATTTCCTTCTTTAAAGGGACAGTCTAGTCCAAAATAAACTTTCATGATTCAGATAGAGAATGGTTCATATGCTAATTTCTAAGCCCTTGAAGGCTGCCTCTTTTCTCAGGACATTTTGACAGTTTTTTTTTACCACTAGAGAGTGTTAGTTTATGTGTGTCATATAGATAACGCACATCAAGTTCTAGTGAGCCAGCTCTGATTGGCTAAAATGGATGGCTGTCAAAAGAACTGAAATAAGGGGGCAGTTTGTAGAGGCTTAGGTACAAGGTAATCACAGAGGTAAAAAGTGTATTTATATAACTGTGTTTATTATGCAAATCTAGGGAATGGGTAATACAGGGATTATCTTTTTAAACAATACAAATTCTGGTGTAGACTGTCCCTTTTAACATAATGTGCATATTTCCCTCTGCAAAATATGGGGGCCAAGTAAGGGCTCCATTAGAGTCCCTACAAACCACAATGATCATGGGGAAGGAACCATACCCCCTTCAACCCATTAAATGTTAATGTATACACTAGACATAAGTAATATAAATACACTTGCATGATTCAGAAAGAGCATGCAGTTAAAAAAGGAAAAAAAACAACAGCTTTCCAACTTACTTTTACTGCATGCTCTATCTAAATCCTGAAAGATAAATTTTGTTTACGATGACCCTTTAAAGTTATCTACTTTTCTAAATGGATAACATATTCAGTGCAACAGTATTTTGTGGCCCTACAGAGATAAATTATAATAATAAATGATAATAATAATAGTTTTGTCCTCAAACACACAAAGCATTTTAATTGTGTGACAACTGTGCTTTAACAAATAACTTATTAAATACTAATGACTAGTATACGAGTATTAAATCTTTATTTTATAAATACTTGACATGGTTGCTTGAAGGTTACCTGAATTATTCTATTCTGCATACAGTACACATATCTGTGATCTACTCATGCACCAATTTTAATCTCTTACTTTGATATTACTTTTAAATACCTGTGAAAAAGAGTGTATATATACACATACATACTGTATATACTGATGTTTTCTATCCTGAAGCTTTTTATTTTGGATAGTATTGCTTACAACTACAAATAAAATAGTTTGCAGTATTGTTGCCATTTTCCAACAAATGTTTTTTATTTATACAATATTTTTTAAAAAGTTAAGCAAAACAAAATCAGATTTTGGCGTTTTAGGTGGCGTTATTTTTATGAAATCAAAATGGTAGATTCACAAAATCTGGAAAGCAATTTGATAAATAATCTTAGAGCTTTTTTGAGCCCCTATGGAAGAGCCACAAAATGATAATGGAAGTGTTCCCCTGCAAATCTGAGAAGCATAAAATGATCTGGGCGATTAGGACCATGAAAGTAATCATCTCCATGTCTAAGAACATGTGGTACAGCAAGAACAACACAAAGTTTCATCTTGAAACAGAGGATGCTCATAAATTTACACAGCCCTGTCCAGTCTAGAACTAGTAAAGAAAACACTGTTTTCTTCTATGGGGCAAAAAACAGATTGAGACAGAATGAATGACCTTGTTTTTAAAGTGCTACTTTCACCCTAGAAAATGTTGTGAAATAGGACAAAGGACTCTACTGATCAAATGATCCTTTGGAGTAGACCTTAAAGATAATAATGGATGTATTCAAGTTTTAAATGTCAGATTTTGAATATAAATACAGAGGATATGTAGCCATACATACATCATCTACATGAAGAAAAAGAAGAAATAACACTGTTTTAGCTATCTTTGTTACACCCTCATTTTTAATGACATATCTCCAATTTGCATGGGTAATCCAGTCTGCACTAAGCAAGCAGACAAGAAGTAGAGGGATAAATGTTGAAAGGGGGAATTACCCTATAGAATGGAATTTACTGCAAGGAAATGTGTCACAAATATCTGAAAACTGAGTCAACAGTGTAAGATTTATTTTTTATCTATAACATATAATGTCTTAAATTGTCTTTATGAGTGAGGAGGTGCTACAGAAGACAACCCTAGTATAGCAGGCTAAACAAACAGGGTCCCGGAAAAATAGGCCCTGGCACAAAACAAAATGCCCTAAAGCTGCCACACTATTTCTGACATGCAAAAGTGTACAAACACATATCTTTGATCTGACTGCTAAGGCTATATTCAGCAGACAGGGTAACCATCCACTTCTCCCTTCCTACCTTAAAACCCATGAATGCAGCTTTGATAGAGCTAGTGCACCACACTCCTGCATTTGTGCTGATTTCAGCATTACAGTATTTATCTAGGATCATTTGAAATAGTGTCACAAGTACCTGTTCTGCTATAGGCTAGCATAAAACCCTTTGAACCTATTACAAAACTAAATTATGTTTTTGGCAATGAATACCACTATACCAGGGACAGATCTGTACATAACGCACTGAGTAATGTAGTGAAACAGTGAATGTTTCCGTCAGTGTCACTAGTTCTCCTCTTTAGCCTGTATCAGATGACTACCTCAAAAACAGCAACATGGTAAATACAACAAATCTTGAGAAAGAACTGTTAAAACATGTTGCGTTGTGTCACTTTTACAATAACTCAAGATTTTTTTTAATTTCATCATTCAAATAGAACATACAATTTTAATCAAATGTTAAATTTACTTTAATTATGATTTTTGCTTCATTCTGTTGGTATCTTTTATTTAGGATCACCAGTGCCCTACTGGGAGATAGCACAACACATCGGAAAGCCAATGACAAGCTGCATATATGTGTAGCCACCAATCAGGAGCTAGCTCCTAACACTACCTAGGTATGCTTAGGTTTGTCTATGTCCTAGGTATGTCTGCCCATATTCCCTATAAAAGGTAAACTTAATAAATGAGTAGTCTTATGTCTGTCCATGGCATTCTTGAAGTCCCCCACAAGGGCACCTCTAATGGCAGAAATGCTTCTGCAAATGAATCATGAACTACTCCTATTAATTCTGTATTTTCCATATAGCATAAATATAATATCCACATTTTCTGCACCATTATTATGATCTTTATGTGTATAGCACCTCAAAATTCCATAGCTCCAGCCATGTTCAGTTTTCTTTTTTTTGAGGGGTTCTGCTGAAATAGCCAAAGAGGAGATTCAGTGAAGCTGACTGATACACCATTAACGTTGATTGTTATTAAAATGTTTGGTATTTTATTACAAAGCCTTACAATGCGTTTTCTTTTTCTGTTCCATTTTGTTAACAAGTATATAGGCTTTCAAAAAAGTATGAGAACCCCTCAGGTTAGCCACGTTTTATATACAGTTTATGAAATATTTGGTCAAAATCCATTAAGGTTCCTTCCTCCATGTCTTGAAAAATAGGAAGAGGACTTAAGGGTCATTATACTACCACAGATGGGATTATTTTCAAAACAATGAGAAGCTCAATCTCATTAGCAATATTGGGAAGCTTTTAAATGCATGGTAGCCCCCCCCCCCCCCCAAAAAAAAACAAAAACAAAAAACACTTCACGGCTTCTAGAGTACTAGAAAAATTAACCTTAGTGTTGTGGTTATGAGGGGAACAATATGGCACACATGTGGAGGTGGTGCAACCCAATTCAAAGTTTTTGGAGAACTAATATTAGAAACACAGAAGATCCCGAGCATACAATATTCTTCTTTAGCTGTTAAATAAACCTGCTAAAATCAAATGCAAACCTTAATTGAAGTTATTTTACATTATGACTAATTGTGTTAAATTTTTAATAGCTAAAAATTGGAGGAACAAAGAGACTCCCTCCCCTGTCACTGTGGATTCATCAGGTATCATACTTTCTAGAACAGGATACTATTATGTTAATAATTATACAATTGATCCAAGATGACTCCAAATAAAAGGAAATCTCATTTTATTTAGATACTCATTTGATAATTGAACTACACTAAATTATAGACACTAATGATTCAGTGGAAGCCTGGACTACGTAGACCAGTTTGATTTGTATTTTATTCAATTTAGTTTATTTTTCCATAACTAATGTTAATTTAATCTAACTTATTTAAATTCTATGTAAGCCTCTATAAGTTTATTATACTTTAATAATTTTACTGAGTGTTTCTAAAGATATTTCATATACCTAATAGAGGGCCAGATTATTAATGGAACAGTCTAGGCCAAAATAAACTTTCATGATTCAGATATAGAATGTAATTTTAAACAATTTTCCAATTTACTTTTTTCACAAATTTTGCTGTTCTCTTGGTATTCTTAGCTGAAAGCTTAACCTAGGAGGTTCATATGCTAATTTCTTAGACCTTGAAGGCCACCTCTTTTCAGAATGCATTTTAACAGTTTTTCAAGACTAGAGGGTGTTAGTTCATGTGTTTCATATAGATAACACTGTGCTCGTCAAGTTATCGAGCAGGCACTGATTGGCTAAACTGCAAGTCTGTCAAAAGAACTGAAATAAAGGGGCAGTTTGCAGAGGCTTAGATACAAGATAATCAGAGGTTAAAAGTATATTAATATAACTGTGTTGGTTATGCAAAACTGGGGAATGGGTAATAAAGGGATTATCTATCTTTTAGAACAATAAAAATTCTGGTGTAGACTGTCCCTTTAACAGTTTATAAGGGGTTTATTGCGGCTGTTTGCGCACGCCGGGTTTTCTGCTCGTGTTACAAGTTGAAAGTAAATGCAATCGCTTGAGCGAAACTACGATTTATGTTAGAATGATTACTGCAACCTCAGAGCTCTCGTTAACTGTTTCGCAAAACAAAAAAAATTGCACAAAAAACACACTCATAACACCATCTAATAATATAGATATATATATATATATATATATATATATAGGATCCCTTTGCAGTTAAGTAGATGAAAACATGTAAAAACATATTTATGCAATATTCATATTTAATTAAGTGTTATAATGTGTATTTACTGTAAATATTTCACATTCTAATGTTCTTCCGATAAGGAAATAAAAATAACATCAGATATATGTAAAAATATGTATTTTCTGAAAAAAAAAAGGAGCATATTCTGCTAAAGAACATTGGAATGTGAAATATTTATATTTTCATATCAGGTAAGTGCACTTGAGACTATGGGATTGGGTTTGCGCGCGAGTAGGGTGTTTTTACACACGCCAGGTTAATTAAACTCTTAATACGAACACAACCCAACTTCTAGAGTAGTTAACGCTCGAACTGGAGCGTTAAATAGTGCTCCACTTGTAATCTGGCACAGAGTTGGTTATCCCTTTAATTTGGGTTATCTGTGTTCTCTCCAGGGCCTATTTAGCAGGTGCATCCCCTGTCTGATTTTACTGACCACCCAGCTAACGAAATATACAAATGTGCACGTCTAATAAAGAACCATAAAACAAAGATATAACCTAAATATCACACAATAATTGTTGAATGAGTACATGTTCCATAAAAGTTTAATAACTGTATAAGGAAATCATATCACTGCTATAAAAAATAACAGCAAACAAGAAAAACATGAAAAAAAGAAACAGCGTGAATTTATGTATATATTGTAACTATTGTTTAGGGAAGTAGCATGTAAGATATGTCAGAAATAGTTATATACTTTGGTCCCACCATTTAAATCACAATATCATTAAAAATGGATAAAACTTCTTTTATTTCCTGTGAAAATGAACTACAGACAAAGCTGAATATGCAGTTTTTAAACTCACTTTAGCAAATCAAGCCCCAGTTTACTTTATTACAGAGATATAACCTTGGCTATGTACTTTCTGAGAAGACAATGTCCTAGACTGTTTGTTTTAGTCTTTGAGCTTTTCAACAAAGAGCAGATACAATAAAGGCATAAGTACAGTTCTAATGACTTCAGGGAGGGCAAAACTCACTCACAGAGCTGCACCTTTTTATGAACTAAAGTGATTAATCAGGTCTTTTATAAAAGTTAATAGCAGAAAATATTTCCACACTGGTAAACTGCACACCATTAAAGTGAATCATTTTGCATAGCCTTATACATTTTTATGCATAGGGTAACAAAGCAGCCATGAAAGTTAACTACAAAATATAAAGGATGGATTGAATTTGAAAGAAAATGTGTGCTAAAACACAATCAAAATATTATAGTGTCATGAAGAGAAAGTCAGATGAAATCATTCTTATTTTTTCATCACATCATAAAAGAAAGGAAGAGGAGAGTAATAAGGTAGTTCCAAGTTACTTGTGGTCAACAAATATGACAGGACAGGGTCAGGACTGCCCAGTGCTCAACCCTCAGATGACAAGGAACATTTGTGAAAAGATGAGACATTTGTAAAAACATAATTTATGCTTACCTGATAAATTTATTTCTCTTGTGGTGTATCCAGTCCACGATCATCCATTACTTGTGGGATATTCTCCTTCCCAACAGGAAGTTGCAAGAGGATCACCCACAGCAGAGCTGCTATATAGCTCCTCCCCTAACTGCCATATCCAGTAATTCGACCGAAACTAGCCGAGAAAGGAGAAACTATAGGGTGCAGTGGTGACTGTAGTTTAAAATTTAGACCTGCCTTAAAAGGACAGGGCGGGCCGTGGACTGGATACACCACAAGAGAAATAAATTTATCAGGTAAGCATAAATTATGTTTTCTCTTGTTAGGTGTATCCAGTCCACGGATCATCCATTACTTGTGGGATACCAATACCAAAGCTAAAGTACACGGATGAAGGGAGGGACAAGGCAGGTACTTAAACGGAAGGGACCACTGCCTGTAGAACCTTTCTCCCAAAAATAGCCTCCGAAGAAGCAAAAGTATCAAATTTGAAAAATTTTGAAAAGGTATGAAGCGAAGACCAAGTCGCCGCTTTGCAAATCTGTTCAACAGAAGCCTCATTTTTAAAGGCCCAGGTGGAAGCCACAGCTCTAGTAGAATGAGCTGTAATCCTTTCAGGGGACTGCTGTCCAGCAGTCTCATAGGCTAAGCGTATTACGCTCCGAAGCCAAAAAGAAAGAGAGGTTGCCGAAGCCTTTTGACCTCTCCTCTGTCCAGAGTAAACAACAAAAAGGGAAGATGTTTGACGAAAATCTTTAGTCGCTTGTAAGTAAAACTTTAAAGCACGGACTACGTCCAAATTATGTTAAAGACGTTCCTTCTTTGAAGAAGGATTAGGACACAATGATGGAACAACAATCTCTTGATTGATATTCTTGTTGGAAACTACCTTAGGTAAAAACCCAGGTTTTGTACGCAGAACTACTTTATCTGTATGGAAAATCAGATAAGGAGAACACATTGTAAAGCTGATAACTCAGAGACTCTACGAGCCGAGGAAATAGCCATCAAAAACAGAACTTTCCAAGATAAAAGTTTGATATCAATGGAATGAAGGGGTTCAAACGGAACTCCTTGAAGAACCTTAAGAACCAATTTTAAGCTCCATGGAGGAGCAACCGGTTTAAACACAGGCTTAATTCTAACCAAAGCCTGACAAAATGCCTGGACATCTGGAACCTCTGCCAGACGCTTGTGCAAAAGGATAGACAGAGCAGAAATCTGTCCCTTTAAAGAACTAGCTGATAATCCTTTATCCAAACCCTTTTGGAGAAAGGACAATATCCTAGGAATCCTAACCTTACTCCATGAGTAATTCTTGGATTCACACTAATGAAGATATTTGCGCAATATCTTATGGTAGATTTTCCTGGTTACAGGCTTTCGTGCCTGTATTAAGGTATCAATGACTGACTCGGAGAAGCCACGCCTTGATAAAATCAAGCGTTCAATCTCCAGGCAGTCAGTCTCAGAGAAATTAGATTTGGATGATTGAAAGGACTTGTAGTAGAAGGTCTTGTATCAGAGGCAGAGGCCAAGGTGGAAAGGATGACATGTCCACCAGGTCTGCATACCAGGTCCTGCGTGGCCACGCAGGCGCGATCAAGATCACCGATGCTCTCTCCTGTTTGATTTTGGCAATCAGTCGAGGGAGCAGAGGAAACGGTGGAAACACATAAGCCAGGTTGAAGAACCACGGTGCTGCTAGAGCATCTATCAGCGTCGCTTCTGGGTCCCTGGACCTGGATCCGTAACAAGGAAGCTTGGCGTTCTGGCGAGACGCCATGAGATCCAATTCTGGTGTGCCCCAACGATGAACCAATTGAGCAAACACCTCCGGATGGAGTTCCCACTCCCCCGGATGAAAAGTCTGACGACTTAGAAAATCCGCCTCCCAGTTCTCTACACCTGGGATATGGATCGCTGATAGATGGCAAGAGTGAGTCTCTGCCCAGCGAATTATCTTGGAGACTTCTAACATCGCTAGGGAGCTCCTGGTCCCCCCTTGATGGTTGATGTAAGCCACAGTTGTGATGTTGTCCGACTGAAATCTGATGAACCTCAGGGTTGCTAACTGAGGCCAAGCTAGAAGAGCAATGAATATTGCTCTTAACTCCAGAATATTTATTGGGAGGAGTTTCTCCTCCTGAGTCCACGAGCCCTGAGCCTTCAGGGAATTCCAGACTGCACCCCAACCTAGAAGGCTGGCATCTGTTGTTACAATTGTCCAATCTGGGCTGCGAATCTCTGGTCTCTTGATCCGGATTTAGCAGAGGGGACAGATCTGTGTAATCCCCATTCCACTGACTGAGCATGCATAATTGCAGCAGTCTGAGATGTAGGCGCGCAAATGGCACTATGTCCATCGCCGCTACCATTAAGCCGATCACTTCCATGCACTGAGCCACCAAAGGGCGCGGAATGTACTGAAGAACACGGCAGGAATTTAGAAGCTTTGATAACCTGGACTCCGTCCGGTAAATTTTCATTTCTACAGAATCTATCAGAGTTCCTAGGAAGGAAACCCTTGTGAGGGGTGATAGAGAACTCTTTCCCTCGTTCACTTTCCACCCATGCGACCTCAGAAATGCCAACACTATGTCCGTATGAGATTTGGCAATTTGGAAGTTTGACGCCTGTATCAGGATGTTGTCTAGATAAGGGGCCACTTGCTATGCCCTGTGGTCTTAAAACCGCCAGAAGAGACCCCAGAACCTTTGTAAAAATTCTTGGGGCTGTAGCTAACCAGAAGGGAAGAGCCACAAACTGGTAATGCCTGTCTAGAAAGGCAAATCTTAGGAACCGATGATGATCTTTGTGAATCGGTATGTGAAGGTAAGCATCCTTCAAATCCACTGTGGTCATGTACTGACCCTCCTGGATCATAGGTAGGATTGTCCGAATAGTTTCCATTTTGAACGATGGAACTCTGAGGAATTTGTTTAAGATCTTTAGATCCAAAATTGGTCTGAAGGTTCCCTCTTTTTTGGGAACCAGAAACAGATTTGAATAAAATCCCTGTCCTTGTTCCATCTGTGGAACTGGATGGATCACTCCCATTATTAGGAGGTCTTGCACACAGCGTAAGAATGCCTCTTTCTTTATCTGGTTTACAGATAATCTCGAAAGGTGAAATCTCCCTTGTGGGGGGAAGCTTTGAAGTCCAGAAGATATCCCTGAGATATGATCTCCAACGCCCAGGGATCCTGAACATCTCTTGCCCACGACTGGGCGAAGAGAGAAAGTCTGCCCCCTACTAGATCCGTTGCAGGATAGGGGGCCGTTCTTTCATGCTGTCTTAGAGGCAGCAGCAGGCTTTCTGGCCTGCTTGCCTTTGCTCCAGGCCTGGTTAGATTTCCAGGCCGGCTTGGATTGCGCTAAAGTTCCCTCTTGTTTTGTAGCAGAGGAAGTTGATGCTGCACCTGCCTTGAAGTTTCGAAAGGCACGAAAATTAGACTGTTTGGCCCTTGATTTGGCCCTGTCCTGAGGAAGGGTATGACCCTTACCTCCAGTAATGTCAGCAATAATTTCCTTCAAACCAGGCCCGAATAGGGTCTGCCCCTTGAAGGGAATGTTAAGTAATTTAGACTTTGAAGTCACGTCAGCTGACCAAGATTTAAGCCATAGCGCCCTACGCGCCTGGATGGCGAATCCAGAATTCTTAGCCGTTAGTTTAGTCAAATGAACAATGGCATCAGAAACAAAAGAATTAGCTAGCTTAAGTGTTCTAAGCTTGTCAAGTATTTCAGTCAATGGAGTAGCTGTCTGAAAGGCATCTTCCAGAGACTCAAACCAGAACGCCGCAGCAGCAGTGACAAGAGCAATGCATGCAAGGGGCTGCAGGATAAAACCTTGTTGAATAAACATTTTCTTAAGGTAACCTTCTAATTTTTTATCCATTGGATCTGAAAAAGCACAACTGTCCTCGACAGGGATAGTGGTACGCTTTGCTAAGGTAGAAACTGCTCCCTCCACCTTAGGGACCGTCTGCCATAAGTCCCGTGTGGTGGCGTCTATTGGAAACATTTTTCTAAAAATAGGAGGGGGGGGAAAACGGCACACCGGGTCTGTTCCACTCCTTAGTAATAATTTCTGTAAACCTTTTAGGTATTGGAAAAACGTCAGTACACACCGGCACTGCGTAGTATTTATCCAGTCTACACAATTTCTCTGGCACTGCAATTGTGTCACAGTCATTCAGAGCAGCTAAAACCTCTCCAAGCAACACCCGGAGGTTCTCAAGCTTAAATTTAAAAGTAGACATATCTGAATCAGGTTTCCCCGAGTCAGAGACGTCACCCACAGACTGAAGCTCTTCCTCAACTTCTGCATATTGTGACGCAGTATCAGACATGGGCCTTAAAACATCTGCGCTCTCTGTATTACGTCTAACCCCAGAGCTATCGCGCTTTCCTCTGAATTCAGGCAGTCTGGCTAATACCGCTGACAGGGTATTATCCATGATTGCCGCCATGTCCTGCAAAGTAATCGCTATGGGCGTCTTTGATGTACTTGGCGCCATTTTAGCGTGAGTCCCTTGAGCGGGAGTCAAAGGGTCCGACACGTGGGGAGAGTTAGTCGGCATAACTTCCCCCTCGTCAGAATCCTCTGGTGATAATTCTTTTAAAGATAACAGCTGATCTTTATTGTTTAAAGTGAAATCAATACATTTAGTACACATTCTGCTATGGGGTTCCACCATGGCTTTTAAACATAATGAACAAGGAGTTTCCTCTATGTCAGACATGTTTATACAGACTAGCAATGAGACTAGCAAGCTTGGAAAACACTTTAAATCAAGTTAACAAGCAATATAAAAAAACGTTACTGTGCCTTTAAGAGAAACAAATTTTGCCAAAATTTGAAATAACAGTGAAAAAAGGCAGTTAAACTAACGAAATTTTTACAGTGTATGTAACAAGTTAGCAGAGCATTGCACCCACTTGCAAATGGATGATTAACAAAAAGAAAAATATGTTTTTTAAACAGTCATAACAACTGCCACAGCTCCTACTTTTGAAGCCTTTTGAGCCATTCAGAGATGTCCTATAGCATACAGGGGACTGCTGAGGGAAGCTGAATGTCACAGTTTGTAATTTTAACTGCACCAACTGTAACTTTTATACTATAACAGTGGAAAGCCTCAGGAAACTGTTTCTAAGCAAAAATAAAGCCAGCCATGTGGAAAAAACTAGGCCCCAATAAGTTTTATCACCAAAGCATATATAAAAACGATTAAACATGCCAGCAAACGTTTTATATTGCACATTAATCAGAGTATATACCTCTGATAGCAAGCCTGATACTAGTCGCTATTAAATCACTGTATTTAGGCTTTAACTTACATTAATCCGGTATCAGCAGCATTTTCTAGCAAATTCCATCCCTAGAAAAACTTAACTGCACATACCTTATTGCAGGATACCCTGCACGCCATTCTCCCTCTGAAGTTACCTCACTCCTCAGACATATGTGAGAACGGCAGTGGATCTTAGTTACTTCTGCTAAGATCATAGAAAAACGCAGGCAGATTCTTCTTCTAAATGCTGCCTGAGATAAAATAGTACACTCCGGTACCATTTAAAAACAATAAACTTTTGATTGAAGAAAAAACTAACTATATTTTACCACTTTCCTCTAACTACCTCCAGCTATGTTGAGAGCTTGCAAGAGAATGACTGGATATGGCAGTTAGGGGAGGAGCTATATAGCAGCTCTGCTGTGGGTGATCCTCTTGCAACTTCCTGTTGGGAAGGAGAATATCCCACAAGTAATGGATGATCCGTGGACTGGATACACCTAACAAGAGAAATAATAATAATTATTATTCTTTATTCATAAAGCGCCACCAGATTCTGCAGCGCTGCCCATGGTTACAAGGATAACAGTACAATGGAGAAACAATACGATAAGACAAACATTTTACATACAAAAAGAGGGGGAATTGAGGGCCCTATTCCCGTGGGAACTTACAATCTAGATGGTTACTATAAAATGTATTAGGGCATTTTATTAGTGTATTGAACGGACATAAAACACCTCCTGTTTTGTGTAAAAATGTGTTCCCTTACTCCCTAGAGAGGCCAAAAAGCAAAATCTGTAAATTGGGTTTTGAAAATGCTGTAAATTGTCTAAAACAGCCACTTGATTTACAATATTTGCTAGTGAAATCTACTTTTTGGCCTCTATAGAAAATAGAAACCCCTTAACAAAGATGTGTTTAATGTTATTTTAAGACATCCCTTTAAGCTTTCAATCTTCTATATTTGTTATATTCTTAATCATTTGTTCAGAGAGAGCCTATGGTAAAAAAAAAATTCGTTTTAAACACCTCAACTCATTTATTTATTAATGTATTTTTGTCTCTTATGTTATTTAAAGGGATATGAAACCCCAAAATTTTCTTTCATAGTTCAGATAGAGAATACAATTTTAAACAACATTCGAATTTATATCTATTATATTTTACATCTATTATATAATTTGCTTCATTCTTTAGATATCCTTTGCTAAATAAATAGCAATGCACATGGGTGAGCCAATCACCCAGGCATATATGTGCAGCCACCAATCAGCAGCTACTGAGCCTATCTAGATATTATTATTATCATCATCATCAGGTCTTTGTAGAGCGCCCACAGGTTTCGCAGTGCTATATATATATATATATATATATATATATATATGCTTTTCAACAAAGGATATCAAGAGAATGAAGCAAATTAGATAGTAGTAAATTGGAAAATTGTTTAAAACTGCATGTTCTATCTTAATCTTGAAAGAAAAAAAAATGGGTTTCATGTCCCTTTAATATGCAAGATCAGAAGGATGCCTATCCTGTGGAAAACTTTCAATAATAAATATGCCTCAGATGGAAATACACTTCGTGGCTCGCTGACACCCTTGACCGTCTTTATTTTGTAAAGTGACTGTAGCGTAGGTAAGTGCTTTTAAAGACATAAAAACAATTATGAATTTCTGTATGCATGAAAAACAGAAAGCACAATAAAAGCAAATTCAATGAGTGTTTTAAAGGGATAGTAAACACCAAAAACATAAATTATGCTTACCTGATAATTTCATTTCCATCTGTACGGGGAGAGTCCACGACTCATTTATTACTTGTGGGAGATACAGAACCTGGCCACCAGGAGGAGGCAAAGACACCCCAGCGAAAGGCTTAAATACCTCCCCCACTCATTCTGCAGAGGGAACAAGGAAAAGTAGGAGAAATATCAGGGTATAAATGGTGCCAGAAGAAAAACAAAAGAAATTTAGGTCCGCCCAACGGAGAACTAGGCGGGAGCCGTGGACTCTCCTCGTACAGATGAAAATTAAATTATCAGGTAAGCATAATTTATGTTTTCCATCTTAATACGAGGAGAGTCAACGGCTTCATTCATTACTTGTGGGAAACAAATACCCAAGCTCTAGAGAACACAATGAAAATAGGAGGGTAAAAGAGAGGCGGACCCTAGTTTGAGGGCACCACAGCCTGCAAAACCTTTCTCCCAAAAGCTGCTTCAGCCGAAGCAAAAACGTAAAATTTGTAAAACTTTGAAAAAGTATGTAAGGAGGACCAGGGCACCCCAAACAGCTCTCCATCCTAAGAGGCTTGTGTCCGTAGTCACAATCTCCCAGGATGGTCTCAGGAAGGATGTCCCCTGGGACAGCTGATCTGGATGGAGCCACCAAGAGAGGGACTCTCTCGACTAGAAGTCCAGAGAGATCTGTTGGGATAGATCTGAGTGATTGCTGTTCCATTGCCTCAGCATGCACAACTGAAGAGGCCGTAGATGGAACCTGGCAAATGGAATGACATCTATACTGGATACCATGAGCCCAACCACCTCCATACACCGGGCCACAGATGGCCTTGAGGAGGTCTGAATGGCAAGACAGCTGGAGGCAATTTTGCAACGTCTCTGGAATATCTTCATGGATATGGAGTCTATTATAGTGTACAGGAACTCCACTCTGGTACTGTGAACCAGAGAACTCTTTCCTGAGTTTATCTTCCATCCATGAGATCGAAGAAAAAGAGCTCTCAAATGGTCCTCTGCCAACTGGCAGGAAGAACCCTGGACCAGGATGTCGTCCAGATAAGGTGCTACTGCAATACCTCTGGATCTCACCAGAACCTTCGCAAAGACTTTTGGAGCAGTAGCCAGAGTGCTGATCCAGAAAAGCGAATTTTAGGAACTTGAAGTGATCCTTGTGTATTGGCACATGAAGGTAAGCATCCTTCAAGTCTATCGTAGTCATGAACTGACCCTCTTGAACGAAGGACAGAATAGACCTTATCGTCTCCATCTTGAACGATGAGACCGACAGAAACTTGTTTAAGCACTTTAGGTCTAGAATCGGGCGAAATGTGCCCTCCTTCTTTGGGACCACGAAAAGGTTTGAATAGTACCCTAGACCTCTTTCTGCTAAAGGTACTGGTACAATTACTCCTAGAGAGGAGAGATCCCTCACACACTCTAGGAAGGAATCTCGTTTCTCTGGTGTTCACGAAAGATTTGACAAGAGGAATCTGCCCCAGGACAATAACCTCCAGAACCCAAGGATCCTGCACGTCTCTCGTGCAAGCCTCAGCGAAAAGAGATAGTCTGCCCCCTACGAAATCCAGAGACTGATCGGGGCCACCCCTTTATGCCAATTTTGTCTCTGCTTGGCTTTATGCCAAGACTGAGATGGTTTCCAAGATCCCTTGGACTGCTCGTGCTTCGCGGCAGGCTGCTGTCATTGGGACTTGTCCGAACGAAAGGGATGAAAATTAAGACCCTTAGGTTTATTCTTCTTATTCTGTGGTAGAAAGGCACCCTTGCCCCCTGTGACCGTGGATATGATAGAGTCCAGGCCTGGACCGAAAAGAACCTTTCCCTTAAATGGAAGGGAAAGTAATCTAGATTTGGACGTCATGTCAGCAGACCACAACTTCAACCACAGGGCCCTCCGGGCCAGAACAGAAAAGCCTGATGCCTTGGCATTCAATCGAATAATCTGCATATTTGCATCACAGATAAACGAATTGGCTACCCTCAGGGCCTTAATTCTTTCCTGTATCTCATCGACGGGAGTCTCCACCTCGATCATCTCTGACAGAGCATCACACCAATAGGTAGCGGCTCCCGCCACAGCAGCAACCGCTGTTGCAGGCTGAAATACGAACCCTGTGTGCTGAAACATCTATCTTAACAGGGTCTCTAATTTCTAATCCATGCATTCCTTAGACGACAAACTATTCTCGAGTGGGATAGTGGTGCGCTTAGCGAGCATGGAGATAGCTCCATCCACCTTAGGGACAGATCCTCACAATTCTAGCTGAGAATCAGGAACCGGGAATAATTTCTTAAACGAAGAAGAAGAAGAAAGGGAGAAAGATGAAACAAGTCTCTCCCATTCATTCTTTATAATATTCGCCATCTTTACGGGAACCGGGAAAGTCTGGGGCACCACCCTGTCCTCATAGACTTTATCAAGCTTTGGAATAAAAGGTTCTTCCGGTATCTTCGGTTCAGGAACCTCTAGAGTAGCTAACACCTCCTTTAATAAAAAGCGTAAGTGCTCCATTTTAAACCTAAAGTCTGGTTCCTCCGTAGCCGGAGGTTTAGAGGCCGCAGAATCCGACCCAGAGAAAAAGTCCTCCGAAGTATCGAAGCCCTCTGCATCCGCGGATAATCTAGTCTCAGATACATCCAACGGAGTAGATTACCCCAATTTTTAACCTTTCGCTTGCACTTAGCAGTGCAACGTAAACCACTGAAGACCGCAGACACCGCCGTTTGCAACTGATCAACAGGAGGATTAGTAGTGCACTGGGGAGCTGCATGTGCAATCAGAGATGATTGTAGGGAACGCACTTCGTGGGATGGAGACCCCTCAGAGGTGGACGGCTCAGTGGTATTAAACATCTTGTTCTTTTTAGATATCACTATTTTATCAAGGCATGTGGAACATAGTTGAGCAGGCGGATATATCGTAGCCTCTTCACAATAAACATAAATAGTCATAAGATTTTGGCAAAGAGGGAGTACTCTCTAACGCATCAGAGTCCTCCATAGCTTACGCCTTTTATATGGACTAGAGAAAAATAAATGGCACCTTTATACCCCAATGGCCGGGGCACTCACCACCTCCTATGACACAGGCCCACAGAGAAACAGTTTTAGTCTCCTGCAAACGACGGTCAGGAAAAGGAAGAGAATGAGGTCACACCCCCGGTCACATGGAGTACCATGCAGAACTGCCGTGGAACAGGAACACGGCCTCTCAAGTTTGACAGTGTTGTAGTATCACTCTTGACATGGACTTGAGTGATAGAAAGCAGGCAGTGAAACTCGTCAACACTGATTTCGCAGAAATAATCTACCTGCATCTCCAGACCCTAACATTCGTAAATGCTCTCACTGAGAGGCTGACAAAACTACTTAAAACTCCAGTCCCATTCCGAAGAGTACTACCCTCCATAAGAGGCTACTTCGAATCTTCCGACACTTCTCTGCCATCCTCCTGTGACGAAAGGCAAAGGATGACTGGGGGGTGAAGGGAGTGGGGAGGTATTTAAGCCTTTGGCTGGGGTGCCATTGCCTCCTCCTGGTGGCCAGGTTCTATATTTCCCACAAGTAATGAATGAAGCCGTAGACTCTCCTTGTATTAAGATGGAACATTTTATTGTTTAAAAAGATAGACAATTCTTTTATTTACCATTCCCCAATTTTTCATAACCAACACTGTTATAGTAATATACTTTTTACCTCTGTAATTACCTTGTATCTAAGCTTTTTATCAGATTATTCAGGCAGTTAGTGCTGACTCTTAAAAAACTTGACGTGCATTAGCGCAATGTTATTTATGTGAAACACATGAACTAACACCCTCTAGTTGTGAAAAACTGCCAAATGCACTGTGATGAGAGGTTGCCTCAAGGGCTTAGAAATTAGCATATGAGCCTACCTAGGTTTAGCTTTCAACTAAGAATACCAAGAGAACAAAGCAAATTTGATTAAAATTCCATGCACTATCGGAATCATGAAAGTTTAATTTGGACTTTACTATCCCTTTAAATACAACAATATATGGTATGCACAACACTTTGAATGGCCATTATATGTCAGACTAAAGTATTTTACAGTGGAATATTAATCTTGGCCCAAAACTGGAATAAAACACAACCTTTTTTAGAAAAATATTTTAATATTCATGTTCTCTATTAAATTATAAAAATATATTCTAAACATAAAAATGATGGTTAGAATATATCTCATCTCTTTTTTTGCTATTACATAAAAAATAACAAAAATAATGGCAAAAAATTTAAATACCAAGAATACAAATTATACACACACATGAAATGCAATGATGGTTAGAAAATAGAAACTGATTTGTTATAAAATTTCAAACAGGCTACATTTCAACCCAATCTGCAGCAGAAGCCATAGTATATTCAGGAAAGGCCAGGAGCAATAAGACAGAGAAAATGACTTATTAGGCCAAATAAATAGATATGATTCTTGCAGCAGGAATGTGAGACTTTAAATCTACATTAACAACAGCACTGTCAAAAGCTATTTCCAGAATGTAAAGCATTTTCTGTCCTTAAACTAAGGATTATAAATGACTAAATCTCGGCAGATTTGCAGAACAGAAAACTAGTTGTCACCCAACAATGCTGTTCAGATTGGAATGACACGCTAGAAAGCCTGAGAAGACATACAGTGCCAATATAAAGTGCTAGTTAAATTTGCTTAGTATAAAAATGTTTAGATTTAACCTTTTAAAGCCGTTATGCCGTTCCATTCCGTCATAATTAGACTGGGCTTTAAAGCCGTTATGACGGAATGGAACGTCATAACTAACGGCTGTCCTGAAGCCTTCTGTGCTTCAGGGATTTAATCGCGGTCTGGAGGGCGTTCCTAGGATTGTAGGGACGCCCCCCAGATGCGATCCAATAATTGAAATCTCGCGATCGTATGCACGATCGCGTAGTTTCAATTTGTCTACATCGGAACAGTTGTTCCGATGTAGGCACTTTAACCCTGTCACGAAAGGGTTAAGAAAGGAATGATTATTTTGTTAAACATTAACATCTAGTAGTGCAGGTGTTAAGAATATAGATTAATGCCACTTTTACCATATTAAATGTTTCAGTAATGCTAATTACTAAGTGTAAGCCCAAAGGTAACTTTAATATGTGAAGCTGGCAGTAATTAACGTCACATCAGCTAACTTTGCCGGTTTAGTGATCTCAGTTTCAATGATTTCAAAGCTTTCCTCATCAATAAACAAGCTCAGTGGGGTTCAATTAAATAGATATTTCACAATTACCCTCTTTAACCCTTTTAGAATAATTAATGAGATGAACAAGCATTACAGGCAGCCACAACAGTAAACAAAACTACCATAGTACCCAGATATTGTTATTAGCAAAAAATGAATGTTATTATGGGTCAAGAGGATTTTTTTTTTGCATTCATTTCTTTACTCCAGCAACATTCACAATAAAGATGAGAAAAATTGAACCACTAAGGAAACATCTGAGGAATAGGTCCATATTAAGTCCATGGTTCCGATTTCTTTACTGCTCACATGCACCTTACAGATAACGTATTATCACTGCAATAGTTGATTTGTGGTTTCTCTTCAAGCTAGAGTTGGAACATATATATATATTATACATATATTTATACACTTTTTTCCCTACATTTATTGCGGTTACAATATAAAACACGCTTTTGATAACAGTGCTTGAGTTTACACTTAGGAGTACATAACATAACCAGGAGATTATAATACACAGCAAAACTTGCCAGACTTTAACGGCGTAAAGGCAAAACCCTCAATTTCATGGACTAAATAAAGAACTATCCCCTGAAGATATAGAACATACTGGCAACGCACACCGTTACCAAACTGCTAAAGTAGAGGCCTCTCATGGAGCTTTAACAGATTAAAAAAAAGGGGGAAAATAGCAGGGGAGAGAAGATTCCAAAGGGCCACTTAAGTATCTTTATGAACTGACACCAAATAGGTATTGTGTTAGATCAAAATGAGTGCTTACGTAGAATATATTGTTGAATTCAAGTGCTTGCCTTACTACCTAAGGGGTTCATGTTATATTAATACAAATGAGTTCCCAGGAATTGGTGTATTAGGTGCTATAGAGCCCTAGAATACATTTTGAGGGCAATGGCAATCCTGTACAATTTCTAAATGATCTGGCTATGCCTGACAAACACTTGCTTAACAAATAGGTAGTATAAAATACTAGTCCCAGAAGGCCATAGCTTAATAGCTGGTAGTCTAAAAACAGAGAGGTCAGAAATCAACTATTTATGGGCAAAAATAAAATCAAGAGTTGAGTACAATTAAATATGCTCATATAACATACAATAGCTGCTACATCCTTCAAGGTGGGAAAACACTATAGCAAGCACCTCGGTAACATGGTAATAACTATTATTACATATATCTGGGCTACTAAGATTTAAAATATATTGCATCAAGACGAGAGATTAACAAAAAAAAACAATAGGGAATTTTGTCAATGCTTAAAGTATGTAAAATAAAATTATAGTTTGTTGCCATGTGTCACTATTAAACAACAGTAATACTTATGAAAACAGATAACAAATAGCATTTAAGACAAGCAGCTAGGTGACAAACTAGGTAAAGTATTATCCTTAAAAATAGCAAAAATGTACTCATCAGTCACATTATCCTTAAAAATAGCAAAAATGTACCCATCAGTCACATGACCACTTACAAACTAGAACTCCTTATGTCCACAATCCTTGGGCATAAGAGCCCTCATAAAAGTGCATTCAAGTTAGAAGAGTAGTAGCCATATCTGATGTGATCTGTGGATACTTAACTCGCCACAAAAATGGCTTCAAGTGGCCATTTAGTTTCGCAAGAAATGTCAATGTTGCCTTTTATGTTGAAATACATAAATATACCCTTATGTGGGTGAACCCAAAATTGGTTGTATTTGCTGTAATGGATCCAGAGCACTGCACTCAAGGCTTACTATTTGCAACTCTTTAATAAAGGAATTTCATTTAATTTTAAAGGGACATGAAACTCAAACATTTTCTTTCATGATTCAGATAGACAAAGGAATTTCATTTCACTTCTAAAGGGACATGAAACCCCACAAAAATAATTTCATGATTCAGATAGAGAATACAATAAAAAAAGTATTCCTATTTACTTCTATTATCAAATTTGCTTTGATCTTTTGTTAATCTTTGTTAAAGAGATATCTAGATAGGCAGCGTGCACATGCCTGAAGCACTACATAACAGGAAATAGTGCTGCCATCTAGTGCTCTTGTTAATGTATAACATTGTTGTGAAACTGCTGCCATATAGTGCTACAGACACGTGCACACTCCTGAACTTACCTTCCTGCTTTTCAACAAAGGATAACAAGAAACTTGGGGTTCTATGTCCTTTTAGGAATTTGACCAAGCGTTGAGTGCTTCTTTAATTTACCATCTTTCTGGTCATAAATGGTACTGTAGGAATGTGATCCAATAAGTGGTTAGATATTATAAACTATTTTTAATATATATATATAAAGATTTAGTTCTTGGTAGAGTAACGTCCAGTGAGTGAGTTTCATTTGAAAACGTTAATCTTTCTGCACATGCAGCATATGCTTGGCCAATTTTTATTGACCCATTTTTTTCTTCTTACAACAGTCAACTTTCATGGTTTTCCAGTTGGCTTCTGGATAAGAAGCTTTTGCATGTGCATAAATGCGGAAGGCAGCGGCTGCTTGTGGCATTCAGCTCTTTTCAGAGCTAGATTTATTCTTGTGAAAGTTCAGCACACTAAGCTCTGGATTTGCACAGATCGTTAAACTTTCACAAGAATCAATCCAGCTCCAAAAATAGCCAAATACAACGAGCGGCCGCCTTCTTCTTCTTTCAGATCCTAATGAAGGATCCAATTGCACACGTCTACTGGCTACCAACACTTTTCTCTATTTTAGGCTACATAGAGGGGGTTATGCCTTCTCACCATTGTTATGCTCGCTTGAGATAATGTGCATGTTCACAGAATTATATTTTCTATTGTTCTACACGTTTCTCAGCCATAGACTCCAGCCCTCCTAGTTACTTGGGACTACTCTGGTACTTTCCCCAAACTTTTGATTAACCTTTTCATCTAACAGTAGCATTGCTATTTCAATTACATGTGGCAGACTGGACCATATCTCTTTGAATCATTGGTTTTCCCTGGCTTTTTGGGACCTGCGCAAACTTTTGATTGACATAGCTACAATTATAGTAGAAATCTGATAGTGATCTCTATAGAGCCCCTGCAGTTTAATTGTATTTATTAACCTCTCTAATTAAGTAGGGATTTACTTAATTTGTTGTCTTCCTGTCTCCATCTTTTTGTTACTCTTCTTAAGGAATGTTAACTTGCTTTTTGCTTCCTAGCATAAATAGCTAACACATTAGTTTGTTTTCTTATTATTATTATTCTTGAGGTTGAGAAACAAAACATTACAGACAAGTTATAGACAAATGCCCACAAATGTACATATTATCAACATCAGTTGGCAAAAATACAAGCTTATCTTGCTACACTTAAAAATTCCAATATTTTGTTGTATTACAGACAGTGCCTGTAGCGCACACTATAAAACAAACCTCTAATTTTCTATTTGTCATGCTTTGATATGTCTTGAATATATCGATATCTAAAGTGAGACGATTTCCCTAAAGATGAATTGCGGCCTCTCTTGGATCACCTAACAACTGTGAGATAAGAGGGAAAAGGACAGGTAGGGACACGTTTGGACCCAAGATATATAATAATACACAACTATAATGGACGCCTTAACTAATCTACCCTAGTCTAAGGAAATTTGAAAAAACAATAGCATTACCAATTCAATAAGGGCTGTGCTACTGAGACTGAACATCATAGAAAAGCAAGTTTTTGTTATACTACAATCTCACAGGTTGGAGCAGAAATATACTGTACTCATAATAGAGACAGACAATTGTACAGAATTAACCATCAAAACAGAACCAATAACTGTTAGACTGCAATAACTAAAAGAGAAATACTTCCCATTGCTGGATTAAGCAATGCCATGGCTCGAAATAACAAGGATATTCAAAAGATTATTTTAGTCTCATTCAGAGCTGGCAAAATTTCAGCCACCACGATGGCCGTCACAGGAAGCCCCCTTGAGTTTGTCTCTTTGAAACGGTGTCATGTAAGCTTTGTTATCCTGGCCTATTGGGCTCACTGGATGACAGTTGCTGGTGTACCTTTGACATTTGCCTTCCACTAAAAGCTTGTTTGCTTGTTTTTTATTTACCCAAAACATCTCATGAAGCAACCAATTACTCTTCAAATTTAATTTTGTGGCAATTCTATTTGATATATTTACCTTTGTTACCTTCATACCATTAAAAATGAAAAAGATGAAGTTTCCTGTCTACTGATAAAATAAATTTTTATTCTGGAAATTTCTAGCCCTCCATGTTCTTCCATACAAAAGAAAAATATAAATAAATAAAGAGGTAGCATTTGATTTTAATTGTTGTTATATTGTTGACAATAGATAGCCTGTTTGAATGGATCATCCTATAATACGCTACATTATGTTTTATTCTATTGTACTCTTCTTTCCCTGTTCTTGGGACACTATTGAGAACCTTATTTTTTTGCCATTGGAGTTTTATTTTCTTTAGTGAGTGGACTTGTAGGGCCAATCTCCATTGTCAATATTTATAGGACTCACACTTTGGGCTTTTTCCTCTTTTTTATTGATATTGCATCTGGTGAGATTACATCAAGGAAAGTAACATAAGAGTTACTAATCACCTCCTGTGTTTTATAACCATGGTTCACTGTGGCTTGAACTATTTTTACTATGTTACACGGTCACAAAATGTCTGGCATTGTACTTTACTGTGCCTGAAACAGAATTAAGCTACCAGAAACCATTTTGCACATATATCTCAAGTAACACAACAAAAGCCAGAAAAATATACATATATGTTTGTAAGACTTCCCCACTCAAATTTAGACTGTAAGCTCTTGAGAATGGGGATTCCATATTCATGGACGTGTCTCCTGTATATCCATATTAAAATGTTCTTCTTTCCTTTACATTTAAATAAAACGTATATATCCATAGACAAATGCAAGAATGGAAAAGATCATGAAAATAAATTAATACAAGCTTTCACCCCTTCAGTGAGTGTTTTGCAGATTTTTTTTTTAACACTGTGCTGTTTTCCACCATAAATACATACAACCACTTTTTCTTGAAAAGAAAGACTCAGTACCAAGAACCTGTTGCTCGGTTTATTTTTCTCCAGAGGCTGATTTTGTAACATCTTGTTTGAGTCAAGGTTATAAATATAATTCATTTGTGATGGGAAGTGTGATGTCCTCTCACTATGAACATTTGAGCTATTGCAATAACTGCAGCAGTATTTAAGTACAGAGAAATAACAGGTCTCTAGAGTTTAAGCTGTCAGCATTTCTATGGGACGGAGACGACAACTTGGTTGCAGTAAACAAACTCTTACTGGATTCTACCTACAAACAAATTTCTGTATTAAAAGCAGTAGAAATGTTTTCAGAAAATTATTTCTAGAGTGTCACAGATGGACAAGCCAATTACTTAGAGATATGGTTAACCAGTATTATAAGATTGCTCTGGGCAATGCTTACAAGGTTAGCAATAAAGTTGAAAAATTAAATGATTCTTTTTGTATAAGCACTATAAATGCCAGTAAGTTGGCTGATGCGTAAAGGGACACTGAACCTAAATTTTTTCTTTCATGATTCAGACAGAGCATGCAATTTTAAGAAACTTTCTAATTTACTCCTATTGTCAATTTTTTTCATTCTCTTGCTATCTTTATTTGAAAAGCAAAAATGTAAGTTTAGAAGCTGGACCATTTTTGGTTCACAACCTGGGTTGTGCTTGCTGATTGGTGGCTAAATGCACCCACCATTAAACAAGTGTTGTCCACTGTCTTTACCAAACATTGTCTGGCTCCTTAGCTTAGATGCCTTCTTTTTTGAAATAAAGATAGCAAAAGAATGAAGAAAAATTGATAATAGGCGTAAATTAGAAATTTGCTTAAAATTGCATGCTCTGTCTTAATCACAAAAGAAAAAAATTTGTGTTTAGTATCCCTTTAACGCCTTGGCGACCAAGGACAAAGGGTATCAGTTAAGGACCAAGGACGTGCCCGACACGTCCTCGGGTAATCTGAGTGCTGGAAGCGATTGAGATTGCTTCTAGCCACTCAAACAATATTGCAGAGATGCCTCAATGTTGAGGCATCCTGTAATACTTTTCCTGACTGCCGGGCTCCATTTTGATCGCTCCCACGGAGCGATCAACTCTGGTTTCACTCAATGTGGAGCCCAGAAGTAAGGCAGAGCATCGGAAACCATAAAAAAAAATATATGTATTTTGACCCTGCCATATGCTCAGATACATCATTAGATACAGTCTCAACTGGTAGTGATGTATCTGTGGCTGCTAGCCCCCTGTCAGAAGGAGACATGTTGCTCCACCTGCCATTGCTGCTGAAGAGTGGGTAATGCCTCATGACCAGAGGCCAGATATATTACCCTTTACTGCAAATCATGGCATCAATGTGGATGTGGAAGGATTTAGCCAACAGTTTATGGAGGTGTTTCTGGGCGATGATATATTGGGAAACATTGTCGCCCAAACTAATTTATATGCCCATCAGTTCCGTGCTGCAAAGCCTGACACTTTTTTGGCAAAGCAGCAATGGGCCCCCATCGATCTGCCAGAATAAAAAAATTCTGGGCATTGACTATGCTGATGGGCATCATAAAGAAACCCTCAATCCTACTGAAGCAGTAGCCCCATTTGCTCTACCCCCATTTTCTCCCAGAGTATGTCTAGGAAGAGGCATGAAATTATTCTAAATTTCATGCACTTCAGCAAAAACAGCCTGTCCCCAGTTTGACAGGCTGTATAAAATCCGCCCCCTGATTACCCACTTTACTGCCAGGTTTGCAGTGGCTTATACACCTGGAAGGAATATATGCGTGGATGAATCCCTGATGAAGTATAAGGGAAGGCTGGGATTCAAGCAGTGAATTCCTTCCAAGTGCTCCAGGTATGGAGTAAAGGTGTATAAGCTCTATGAGAGGGAGACTGGGTATACTCAGTCCTTCTGGGTGTACGATGGAAAGGATATCAACCTTGACCCTCCAGGCTGTCCAGAACATATGGAACCACTGGCAAGATTGTCTGGGAACTGATATTACCCCTGATGAACAAATGGTACTACTTGTATGTAGACAATTTTTATACAAGTGTCCTTTTGTTCAAGCTACTGTAATGTTTTAATACAGTAGCTTGCGGTACAATTCGAAAGAACGGCGCAGGTTTCTCAGAACAACTTGCATGCACCCGGCTACGAAGGGGGGAGACCTCAGCTCTGCACCAAGAGGAGCTGTTGGCAGTTAAGTACAGAGACAAGAAGAATGTATACCTTCTTACCACCATCCACATAGAGAGGACTGTGGAGGTCTCTGTATGTGGCAGAGCTGAGAGCACAATGAATCCAGTATGCATCAAGGCTTATAACCGGCATATGGGTGGGGTTGATCTAGCAGATCAGCTGCTGCAGCCCTACCCAATTATGCGGAAGACAACGGCCTAGTACAAAAAGGTTGCAATTTACTTAATGCAGATTGCAACCCTCAACGCTTTTTTGTTGTTCAAAAAAGCAAACCTAGAAATGAAATTGACTTTTTTACAGTTTCAGCTCCAGATCATTTCGGAGATTTTGTACCAAGATGCACCTGCTCCCCAGGCGGTGATGGGAGAGAGCAGAGTTGGGGCTACCCATTTTATTTGATAATAGGAGTAAATTAGAAAGTTGCTTAAAATTGCATGCTCTGTCTTAATCACAAAAGAAAAAAATTTGGGTTTAGTATCCCTTTAACGCCTTGGCGACCAAGGACAAAGGGTATCAGCTAAGGACCAAGGACGTGCCGATTGAGATTGCTTCTAGCCACTCAAACAATATTGCAGCGATGCCTCAATGTTGAGGCATCCTGTAATACTGTTCCTGACTGCCGGAGGTACCAAGAGGGGGCAGAAAAAGGACACCACCTTTTACTGTGCTGATTGCCCTGGACAGCCTGGACTCTGTATTGGGGACTGCTTCAAGCGGTATCACACACTGGAATTTTTTTCATTTATTTTTTTACATTTGCCGTTGTGTTTTTTCGGGGTTTTTTTTTGGTTACGTTTACTGTTACTGTGTTTTTTTTTTTTTACTTTTACTGTGCCAGATTTTTACATTTTACTGTTCTATCTTTTATAAGTTCTAAAATTGGTGCTGTATTTTACCAAAACCCCTGTCAAACTTATGAATGGGGGGGGGGGGGGGTATGGGTGTACTCAAGGGGACTTGCAGAAAACCTGGAATGTTTTCTTGCAATAATAGTCAAAAAGCAATGTATGTATATGTGTGTGTGTGTGTGTAAAAATGAAAATTGAAAAATTACCACCGTACACTTTATTCAATTTATTTGGCTAAAATGGTTGCATCAAAGCACTCCATATACAATACCTTGGGTTGTCAATGTTTCAAATATTTACACTTTCATGGCAATAAATAAAACTGGGGTATGCAATAGGTCCCAAACTAAAGATAGGCCTATCCGAAGAAGTACTCTCACTTTCAACTCAAATTACAAGTCATACAATTGTAACTGGACCTTCCCAAAATCGTGGCAAACCTATGCATCGGGGCATGGGTGTAATCAGGGGGTCTTGCAGAAAACAACCTGGAATGTTTTCTTGCAATAACATACAACAGGCTCTCCTAAATCATAGTAAAAAAGAAATGTGTGTGTAAAAATGAAAATTTAAAAATTACCACCCTACACATTCTCCAATTTTTTTTTGGCTAAAACAGTTGCATCAAAGGCATCAAAACACTCCGTATACAATACATTGGGGTGTCAACTTTTCAAATATATGCACATTCATGGCAAACAAATAAATTGTGGTATGTAAAAAGGCCCCCAAAAAGAAGATAGGCAAAGATATGTTAAATGTGAAGAAAAAATCACAAACACATGTCAGAAGGTATTGCACCCCCCAAACAAGTCAATAAACCTATGCATAGGTGGTATCACTGTACTCAGTAAATGTTGCTAAACACATATTGGGGTGTTCTTTGGCAGTAACACTTAACTGGAACTGAGAATCCATGCCTAAAGTACAATGTGTGTGAAAAATAACAAAAAAATTACTACCCAAGTGTTTGATAAAGACTGGTGGTTGAATTAGTGCATGGAACATTTATAAAATACCAGTTTTTCAAATACCCGACGGTGTCTACTTTTAAAAATTATATGGTTTGATGGGGGTAAATTACATTGGCCGGCTTCAAAAATGTCCCAAATAGGACATGGGTGCATGGAATGTGAAAATTCCAGTTGGAAAACTGGAATGTGCCCCCTGAAAATAAGGCCTTTTAGCCCCCTGAGAACCTGACAAACCTATTCATGGATGGTATCACTGTACTCAGGAGATGTTTAACACATATGGATTTTTTGGCAGTAACACATAACATGAACTGAGAATCCATGCCTAAAGTACGTGTGAAAAATAACAAAAAAATTACTACCCAAAAGTATGACAAAGACTGGTGGTTGAACTAGTGCATGGAAAGAGTAAAAATACCAGCTTTTCAAATACCCTAGGGTGTCTACTTTTCAAAAATATATGGTTTGATGGGGGTAAATTACATTGGTCGGCTTTAAAAAATGTCCCAAATAGGACATGGGTGAATAATGACAGATGTGAAAATTCCAAGTTGGAAAACTGGAATGCGCCCCCTAAACATAAGTCCTTTTAGCCCCCTGAGAACCCGACAAACCTATTCATGGGTGGAATCACTGTACTCAGGAGATGTTGTTGAACACATATTGAGGTGTTTTTTTGTCAGTAACACATAACAGAAACTAAGAATCCATGTCTAAAGTACAATGTGTGTGAAAAATAACACAAAGCAATGACTACCCAAATGTTTGACAGACTCTGGTGGTTAAATTAGTGCATGGAAAGTGTTTAAATACCAGCATTTCAAATACCCTAGGGTGTCTACTTTTCAAAAATATATGGTTTGATGGGGTAAATTACATTTTCCGGCTTAAAAAATGTCCCAAATAGTACATGGGTGCATGGGATGTGAAAATTCCAAGTTGGAAAACTGGAATGCCCCCCCTAAAAATAAGGCCTTTTCCCCCCAGAGAACCCGACACACCTTTACAGGAGATGTTGCTGAACACATATTGGGGTGTTATTTGGCAGTAACCCTTAACTTTCTCAGTAAATGTATTCTTAAATTGCTATTTTGTCAAAAAATCACCAACTTTGGCAAAGATTGGTGGTAAAATGGTTGCATGAAAAGAGTCAAAATACCCCAAGTTTAATACCTTAGGTTGTCTTCTTTTAAAAAATATATACATGTGAAGGGTTATTCAGGGATTCCTGACAGATATCGGTGTTAAAATGTAACTATCGCTAATTTTGAAAAAGAAATAGTTTGGAAATAGCAAAGTGCTACTTGTACTTATTGCCCTATAACTTACAAATAAAGCAAAGAACATGCAAACATTGGGTATTTCTAAACTCAGGACAACATTTTGAACTATTTAGCATGGGTGTTTTTTGGTGGTTGTAGATGTGTTACAGATTTTGGGAGTCAAAGTTAAAAAAAAGTTTCCTTTTTTTATTTTTTTTTCATCATATATAATAATTATAAGATATGATGAAGATAATAGTATCTTTAGAAAGTCCATTTAATGGCGAGAAAAACAGTATATAATATGTGTGAGTACAGTAAATGATTAAGTGGAAAATTACAGCTAAACACAAACACTGCAAAAATGAAAAAAATAGCCCTGGTCCCAAACGTTAAGAAAATGAAAAAGTCCTGTGGTCACTAAGGGGTTAATATGAGTACTGTTGCAAATGTATCATGTAAAAACTCAGTTCATTTCCTCAGTAATAAGGCAATGTAACATATATTCTTGTGTTTCTTCCTGTTTTTAAAGCATCTCTCACTTTAAGCCTATACAACTCTGTAGTAAACACTTCATATACTCACAAACCACACTCTTATTTTGGAAAGCAGACTTAATTTCACTCCTAAAGTAATAAACAATATGGAAGTAAATTTTAGGTAAATGTTTGCTCTCTAATATAACTATTGATGAATATTAAAAAGGAAACCAATTAAAATATACTGTTTAGTACATAGAAACTCCAATAATACTCCTACCTAGATACTCCAATAAATTAAAACAATATATTTGAGAGAAAACAGATTAATATTCACTAGATTTCAAAATAAGACTTGTCATTCACCCTCTAAATATACAAAGTTAATTATACATGGGAAACCCATCCTGGGGGTGGTACACAATTCTTTCCTGGGGAATGGCATGGGAGCTTACCCATGTGTTTAACCCTATAGAATCACACTGGTGTAGGTGGTTTAATATTTGTCTTTAAATAGAACAGTCTTATGACATATAGGTTGCTGTAGGAATTGAACACAGAAAAATAATAGTGATAAAGAATAAGGAATCTCAAAAACCAAACAAATAAAAATACACACACACAAAAAAAAAAGATTTCATATGTGGCAAGCATTTAATTTTTTATAAATTATTAATACACAAAATAACGTTCTTATAAGTAGACATAATTTGAATCATATAACTCAGTATATCCTCATTTAGGGCCAGATTACAAGTGAAGCACTATCGCTTTTGTGAAAGTTATATTTGCGTTCCACTGAGTAATACCAATGCACGCTAATGTGCGCTGGTATTACAAGTTGACAGCAATGCTAACGCGAGCTGGGAAGCATTGCGCTCACGAGAGCGTACTTCCATAGGCTCCAATGGGCGCCTTGTTCGCATGCCCTCAAGACACAGCATGAGAACTAGCGCAGAGATGGCAGCAAATTATAAATATATATGTATATGATTATATACATATATTTAAGTGTTAATAAGTGTATATACACATATTAACACGTAAATATATATGTATACAAGCATATACATATATATTTACTGGGAACACACAGTTCCCATAGACCGCAATGTAAACGCACTTTTCAATGCAGTTTTTTTTTAACACCTTACTCCTGCCAACTTTACCCCCAAAATACTACCTAGTGCAGTTATTTTATTAAAAAATAAAGATGCTACAAATTTTTATTTTTAATAAAATACACTACACTGTATTTTGAGGGCATTTGGGGCACATTAATAAAATTAACCAGAGATCTGATCTCTGGTTAATTTTATAAGCATTGCTACCGCAAGCTCCGGAAGCAATAACCAGCCACTTTTAATGGCTAGTTATTTATCGTGCACCCGCAAATGGGCAAATCTGCCCGTTTTCCAAAACGCGATAAATTAAATTAGCTTCTAATCTAGCCCTTATTATTTTGATTTACATACAATTAAATTAGCTTTTTATTTTTTGTTTACACTATTTTAATAGTTCAAAACACAATCTGGTATAGTGATAGACAAATAATATTTGAGATAAAGTAAGGAGTAAGTTAAACTAGATTTGATACAACCTACGTATATTTATAACTGCAAACCACAATGTAAGACCGTATACTCAAAGCATCTCTCTTTCTGGTGCCTTTTGATCTAAATCTAAAACCATCAAACAGAAATAAAGGAAACTTGGTCTTGCTCTCTTGTGTATATAGATTTTGCTGTACTGCCCATGCTATACTATAATTAGACTCTAGAGAAGCAGCTTAATGATCAGCAGTTTATGATGCTGCCAAGTGATTAAATGCTATTCATAAAACAATAACAATGTTTTTATGAGCAGTTTATTTTCTACGATTTATACAAATAATTCATTTTGGTGAGTTCAGACAAAGCAATGGTTCTGGTGCAGTTTAGCTTCCCCATAACAAGTGGCGCTAGGTAACTAAGGGTGTTCATTTTTATAAGAGTCACTTTGAATACATAATCTATTTAACCTCATAGATGAAATTATCAATATTGCTATATGCGTGGTATTGTGTTAATTAACAGGGGTGCAGATGTTGAGGATAGTACTGTATCACAAGTCCCAAGTGGCCCATGTGTATACCTATATACATTTATTTGTAAATAGGGTTGCCACATTTATTGGAAAAATGACCAGCCATGGTAATAAGCATAATTAATTTTGCCCCAGGCTGATGAAATGGAACACAAACACATATATTGACAGGGCTTAAATGACTTGACTCCTAATTTCAATATTGTATAACACTAGATAATTAATTCCACTTTGGAAACTCAAAGTCTTAAAGGAAGCTATGTGTTTAACCTGTTTGTTAGGGTTAAACACAGAGATTTAGGCAAACAATACTGCAATGATTGAATGCTCAAACACATGAGGGCATTATATTATTGCACTACAAGAACGTCCCTTTAAGCAGGGACCACTGCGTATTACTTCCTACTGAACCCCGTCCAATGTGCTCTTTACAACTTGCCCTGTGCTTCACGGGCCCTATAAAAACACATTTTAAATTTCATCATGTCAGTCTTCACTTAAAGGGACAGTTAACACCAGAATTATTGTTGTTTTACAAGATAGATAATCCCTTAATTACCCATTCCCCAATTTTGCATCAACACAGTTATAATAATACACGTTTTACCTCTGTAATAACCTTGTATCTAAGCCTCTGCAGACTGCCCCCTTATTTCAGTTCTTTTGACAGATTTGCATTTTAGCCAATCAGAGCTTAATCCACGGTAAAGTTACGTGCATGAGCTCAATGTTATCTATATGAAACACATGAACTAATGCCCTCTTATAGTGAAAAACTTTAAAAATGCATTTAGATTAGAGGCGGCCTTCAAGGTCTAAGAAATTAGCATATGAACCTCCTAGGTTTAGCTTTCAACTAAGAATACCAAGAGAACAAAGCAAAATTGGTGATAAAAGTAAATTGGAAAGTTGTTTAAAATGACGTGCCCTATTTGAATCATGAATTTTTTTTTGGACTTGACTGTCCCTTTAACAAATAATTAAATGTGAGAGAACAAAGAATACAAATGGAAAATAAAAGCAGCTTCCACTTTGACACGGATAATATATATATATAAATTAAACAAAATAAACAGGAGTTACGCTCCAACACATGTACAAATGTATAAAAATGTAAAAAAAGATCAACCTATTACATTAAATTATAAACTATCAGGTAATCTGTAATTAGAAAATACAGGTAGCCCTTGTTTTTCACAATAGCGCCTGTTCCAAGTGATCATGTGACCACCATTGAGGAACTTATGGCTGATAAGCAGAACTCCCCCCTGCCTGACGGATAGTGACATCTGTCGCAAGCATGAAAACACTTTTTATTTTGACGATTTTACATTTACATTTTATATTTAAGCTATATTATATTATTAATGTCAATTTTGAGAGGTGCCTGAAACCCAACTCATCTACTTCCCTTATATTATATAACGGAGTTAATTTTACACAACGGAAGGCTACCTGTACTGTAGCTAGTTATGGATCCTTTCCCAGCATTCTATGACCCTGATCTATGAGGGCAGATTATAAGAGGACAGGGGTCTAAAAAATAAACACAGTAATAATATTAAAAAGGTCTAGAACCTGTTTATGGTTTTCAGTCTTATATTTTAGCCATCTTAATATTCTATTCTGAGAAGCAGGGTGAGTCTTGCATAGAAAAAAAGGTTTCTGTATGTACTACATAACTAGGACTGCATTTTTTTTGGATTATTATTTTATAAGTTTTGTATTCTATAAAGGCAACCATCAGTGCACAATTATTTTATAATCTATAAAACCAGTACATTGTATTAAGACCCCAAGGGTCTGTATTCAAGGCTGCATGAACTTGTAGCTTGCATAGGAGAGCGCAGGCAGGATACATTTCACTTAGTTTACTTCATGCTTAATTCTCCAGAATTGCCTAGTATTTCGTGGCTGGACTGACTTTACTAGGCAGGTTTAGACTGATATACTAGAGGAACGTTCTCCTTCATGAGAAACACAATTGGGCAAATAGAGGCTACTCCTGGAGCTACTGAGATGTTGTTTGTTCCTGGTAGAGTGTTTCTCTTTCTTTATGTATTTGCAATATGACCCTGGGGAAGTCTCAGGGCATTAAGCGAAACCAAAAGTGGACTCCTTGTTCAATATGCTTAGACAAATATGGCTGCACCTCACTGATGAGGCCAAAACAATTGTCTGGGGTTGCCATGTTCCTTGTTCAAAGGAGGATTGCCTGGTATTTCAGAATTTGACTGACCTTGCTAGGCAGAATCCGCCTAAAATACTACAGGGAAGTTCTCCTTTGTGAAAAGCACAATTGGGCTAAAAGAGGCTGCTCCTGGGTGGTAACTGTTGTTGAGCTGTTGTTCGTCCCTGGTAGTGCATTTATATAAGGCTTGTGCGTTTGGAGCCTTCAATAGGATCCGAATGTGGAAGAAAGCACTATACTGCTTTTTTTAAACCAGACTGATTCAGGTGCAAGATTACCACGTTAAGATCTGTGCAGATCCAGATTTTAATGTGGTGATCTTGCACCAGAATCAATCCAGCTCCAAAAAGAGCCGTATAGCGAATACTTCTGCATTCAGATACTATTAAAGCCTAGTTTATATATACACCACACTTTTCAGACTCAATTAAAGGGACACTGTACCCAAAAATTTTATTTCGTGATTCAGATTGAGCATGAAATTTTAAGCAACTTTCCAATGTACTCCTATTATCAAATTTTCTTCATTCTCTTTGTATCTTTATTTGAAATGCAAGAATGTAAGTTTAAATGCCGGCCCATTTTTGGTGAACAACCTGGGTTGTCCTTGCTGATTGGTGGATAAATTCATCCACCAATAAAAAAGTGTTGTCCAGAGTTCTGAAACAAAAAAAAAGCTTAGATGCCTTCTTTTTCAAATAATGATAGCAAGAGAACGAAGAAAAATTGATAATAGGAGTAAATTAGAAAGTTGCTTAAAATTGCATGCTCTTTCTGAATTACAAAAGAAAAAAATTGGGTTCAGTGTCCCTTTAAGTCATAGTTTGTTTCTAAAAACTGGGGAAATCAGACAATGACAGTTGCTGAAGTAGCACTATGATATTCAAACCTTACAATAACTAAAACCTTAGTAATAAATTATTTTTAGAACTTGAACTCTACAGCTATAAACAAAAAGATAACCATATTTACGTGGGACTATTGGTATTGTAACTATTGTGCGTCAAAAGTAAAAAAAAAACTCTTCAAATCTAATACTCTTTGGGGTACAGTGTATTTCAATATATGTACAAAAACATAATTTATGCTTACCTGATAAATTCCTTTCTTCTGTTGTGTGATCAGTCCACGGGTCATCATTACTTCTGGGATATTATCTGCTCCCCTACAGGAAGTGCAAGAGGATTCACCCAGCAGAGTTGCTATATAGCTCCTCCCCTCTACGTCACCTCCAGTCATTCGACCAAAGACCAACGAGAAAGGAGAAGCCAAGGGTGTAGTGGTGACTGAATTATAATTTAAAAAATATTTACCTGCCTTAAAAAACAGGGCGGGCCGTGGACTGATCACACAACAGAAGAAAGGAATTTATCAGGTAAGCATAAATTATGTTTTCTTCTGTTATGTGTGATCAGTCCACGGGTCATCATTACTTCTGGGATACCAATACCAAAGCAAAAGTACACGGATGACGGGAGGGATAGGCAGGCTCATTATACAGAAGGAACCACTGCCTGAAGAACCTTTCTCCCAAAAATAGCCTCCGAAGAAGCAAAAGTGTCAACTTTGTAAAATTTGGAAAAAGTATGAAGCGAAGACCAAGTTGCAGCCTTGCAAATCTGTTCAACAGAGGCCTCATTCTTAAAGGCCCAAGTGGAAGCCACAGCTCTAGTGGAATGAGCTGTAATTCTTTCAGGAGGCTGCTGTCCAGCAGTCTCATAGGCTAAACGTATTATGCTACGAAGCCAAAAAGAGAGAGAGGTAGCAGAAGCTTTTTGACCTCTCCTCTGTCCAGAATAAACGACAAACAGGGAAGAAGTTTGGCGAAAATCTTTAGTTGCCTGCAAGTAGAACTTGAGGGCACGAACTACATCCAGATTGTGTAGAAGACGTTCCTTCTTAGAAGAAGGATTTGGACACAAGGATGGAACAACAATCTCTTGATTGATATTCCTGTTAGAGACAACCTTAGGTAAGAAACCAGGTTTAGTACGCAGAACTACCTTGTCTGAGTGAAAAATCAGATAAGGAGAATCACAATGTAGGGCTGATAACTCAGAGACTCTTCGAGCCGAGGAAATAGCCATTAAAAATAGAACTTTCCAAGATAACAATTTTATATCAATGGAATGAAGGGGTTCAAACGGAACACCCTGTAAAACGTTAAGAACTAAGTTTAAACTCCATGGCGGAGCAACAGTTTTAAACACAGGCTTGATCCTAGCTAAAGCCTGACAAAAGGCCTGGATGTCTGAATTTTCTGACAGACGCCTGTGTAACAAGATGGACAGAGCTGAGATCTGTCCCTTTAATGAGCTAGCCGATAAACCCTTTTCTAAACCTTCTTGTAGAAAAGACAATATCCTAGGAATCCTAACCTTACTCCAGGAGTAATCTTTGGATTCACACCAGTATAGGTATTTACGCCATATTTTATGGTAAATCTTTCTGGTAACAGGCTTCCTAGCCTGTATCAGGGTATCAATAACCGACTCAGAAAAACCACGTTTTGATAAAATCAAGCGTTCAATTTCCAAGCAGTCAGCTTCAGAGAAGTTAGACTTTGATGTTTGAATGGACCCTGAATCAGAAGGTCCTGTCTTAGAGGTAGAGACCAAGGCGGACAGGATGACATGTCCACTAGATCTGCATACCAAGTCCTGCGCGGCCATGCAGGCGCTATTAGAATCACTGATGCTCTCTCCTGTTTGATCTTGGCAATCAATCGAGGAAGCAGCGGGAAGGGTGGAAACACATAAGCCATCCTGAAGTTCCACGGTGCTGTCAAAGCATCTATCAGAACCGCTCCCGGATCCCTGGATCTGGATCCGTAGCGAGGAAGTTTGGCGTTCTGGCGAGACGCCATGAGATCTATCTCTGGTTTGCCCCAACGTCGAAGTATTTGGGCAAAGACCTCCGGATGAAGTTCCCACTCCCCCGGATGAAGAGTCTGGCGACTCAAGAAATCCGCTTCCCAGTTCTCCACTCCCGGAATGTGGATTGCTGACAGGTGGCAAGAGTGAGACTCTGCCCAGCGAATTATCTTTGATACTTCTATCATTGCTAGGGAGCTTCTTGTCCCTCCCTGATGGTTGATGTAAGCTACAGTCGTGATGTTGTCCGACTGAAACCTGATGAACCCCCGAGTCTTTAACTGGGGCCAAGCTAGAAGGGCATTGAGAACTGCTCTCAATTCCAGAATGTTTATTGGCAGGAGACTTTCCTCCTGACTCCATAGTCCCTGAGCCTTCAGAGAATTCCAGACAGCGCCCCAACCTAGAAGGCTGGCGTCTGTTGTTACAATTGTCCAGTCCGGCCTGCTGAACGGCATCCCCCTGGACAGATGTGGCCGAGAAAGCCACCATAGAAGAGAGTTTCTGGTCTCTTGATCCAGATTCAGAGTGGGGGACAAATCTGAGTAATCCCCATTCCACTGACTCAGCATGCACAATTGCAGCGGTCTGAGATGTAGGCGTGCAAAGGGAACTATGTCCATTGCTGCTACCATTAAGCCGATCACCTCCATGCATTGAGCTACTGACGGGAGTTGAATGGAATGAAGGACACGGCATGCATTTAGAAGCTTTGTTAATCTGTCTTCTGTCAGATAAATCTTCATTTCTACAGAATCTATAAGAGTCCCCAAGAATGGAACTCTATGAGAGGCAAGAGAGAACTCTTCTTTTCGTTCACTTTCCATCCATGCGACCTTAGAAATGCCAGAACTAACTCTGTATGAGACTTGGCAGTTTGAAAGCTTGAAGCTTGTATCAGAATGTCGTCTAGGTACGGAGCTACCGAAATTCCTCGCGGTCTCAGAACCGCTAGAAGGGCACCCAGAACCTTTGTGAAGATTCTTGGAGCCGTAGCCAATCCGAATGGAAGGGCTACAAACTGGTAATGCCTGTCTAAGAAGGCAAACCTTAGATACCGGTAATGATCTTTGTGAATCGGTATGTGAAGGTAAGCATCCTTTAAATCCACTGTGGTCATGTACTGACCCTTTTGGATCATGGGTAAGATTGTCCGAATAGTTTCCATTTTGAACGATGGAACTCTTAGGAATTTGTTTAGGATCTTTAAATCCAAGATTGGCCTGAAAGTTCCCTCCTTTTTTGGGAACCACAAACAGGTTTGAGTAAAACCCTTGTCCTTGTTCCGACCGCGGAACCGGATGGATCACTCCCATTAATAATAGATCTTGTACACAGCGTAGAAACGCGTCTTTCTTTATTTGGTTTGTTGACAACCTTGACAGATGAAATCTCCCTCTTGGGGGAGATAATTTGAAGTCTAGAAGGTATCCCTGAGATATGATCTCTAGCGCCCAGGGATCCTGGACATCTCTTGCCCAAGCCTGGGCGAAGAGAGAGAGTCTGCCCCCCACTAGATCCGGTCCCGGATCGGGGGCCCTCGGTTCATGCTGTCTTAGGGGCAGCAGCAGGTTTTCTGGCCTGCTTGCCCTTATTCCAGGACTGGTTAGGTTTCCAGCCTTGTCTGTAACGAGCAACAGCTCCTTCCTGTTTTGGTGCAGTGGAAGTTGATGCTGCACCTGCTTTGAAATTCCGAAAGGGACGAAAATTAGACTGTCTAGCCTTAGCTTTGGCTTTGTCTTGAGGTAGAGCGTGGCCCTTACCTCCTGTAATGTCAGCGATAATTTCTTTCAAACCGGGCCCAAATAAAGTTTGCCCCTTGAAAGGTATATTAAGTAATTTGGACTTAGAAGTTACATCAGCCGACCAGGATTTTAGCCACAGCGCCCTACGTGCCTGAATGGCGAATCCTGAATTCTTAGCCGTAAGTTTGGTTAAATGTACTACGGCCTCCGAAATGAATGAATTAGCTAGTTTAAGGACTCTAAGCCTGTCCGTAATGTCGTCCAGCGTAGCGGAACTAAGGTTCTCTTCCAGAGACTCAATCCAAAATGCTGCCGCAGCCGTAATCGGCGCGATGCATGCAAGGGGTTGCAATATAAAACCTTGTTGAACAAACATTTTCTTAAGGTAACCCTCTAATTTTTTATCCATAGGATCTGAAAAAGCACAGCTATCCTCCACCGGGATAGTGGTGCGCTTAGCTAAAGTAGAAACTGCTCCCTCCACCTTAGGGACCGTTTGCCATAAGTCCCGTGTGGTGGCGTCTATTGGAAACATCTTTCTAAATATTGGAGGGGGTGAGAACGGCACACCGGGTCTATCCCACTCCTTAGTAACAATTTCAGTTAATCTCTTAGGTATAGGAAAAACGTCAGTACTCGCCGGTACCGCAAAGTATTTATCCAACCTACACATTTTCTCTGGTATTGCAATAGTGTTACAATCGTTAAGAGCCGCTAAGACCTCCCCTAGTAATACACGGAGGTTTTCCAATTTAAATTTAAAATTTGAAATATCTGAATCCAATCTGCTTGGATCAGAACCGTCACCTACAGAATGAAGCTCTCCGTCCTCATGCTCTGCAAGCTGTGACGCAGTATCAGACATGGCCTTAGAATTATCAGCGCACTCTGTTCTCACCCCAGAGTGATCACGCTTGCCTCTTAGTTCTGGTAACTTAGCCAAAACTTCAGTCATAACAGTAGCCATATCTTGTAATGTTATCTGTAATGGCTGCCCAGATGTACTAGGCGCCATAATATCACGCACCTCCCGGGCGGGAGACGCAGGTACTGACACGTGAGGCGAGTTAGACGGCATAACTCTCCCCTCGCTGTTTGGTGAAATTTGTTCAATTTGTACAGATTGGCTTTTATTTAAAGTAGCATCAATACAGTTAGTACATAAATTTCTATTGGGCTCCACCTTGGCATTGGAACAAATGACACAGGTATCTTCCTCTGAATCAGACATGTTTAACACACTAGCAATAAACATGCAACTTGGTTACAATCTTATTTAACAAAAACGTACTGTGCCTCAAAGAAGCACTAAACGATTAAATGACAGTTGAAATAATGAACTGAAAAACAGTTATAGCATCACTCTTTAAAAACAACACAACTTGTTAGCAAAGGTTTGTTCCCATTAGTAAAGTAACACTAATTAAATTTTAAACATAAAAATCACAGAGCAACGTTTTAAAACACAGTCACTACATAAGTCTCACAGCTCTGCTGAGAGAAACTACCTCCCTTCAAAGAAGTTTGAAGACCCCTGAGTTCTGTTAGAGATGAACCGGATCATGCAGAAAATACAAGAGTAACTGACTGGAAATTTTTGATGCGTAGCAAAGAGCGCCAAAAACGGCCCCTCCCCCTCACACACAGCAGTGAGAGAGAAACGAAACTGTCATAATCAAAACAAATAAACTGCCAAGTGGAAAAATAATGCCCAAATATTTATTCACTCAGTACCTCAGAAATGCAAACGATTCTACATTCCAGCAAAAACGTTTAACATGAATTAAATACCTATTAAAAGGTTTAATGTACTTTTACTACATGTCATTATAACGGTATGGCAGGATTTTCTCATCAATTCCATTCAGAAAATAAAAACTGCTACATACCTCAATGCAGATTCAACTGCCCGCTGTCCCCTGATCTGAAGCTTTTACCTCCCTCAGATGGCCGAGAAACAGCAATATGATCTTAACTACTCCGGTTAAAATCATAAGAAAAACTCTGGTAGATTCTTCTTCAAACTCTGCCAGAGAAGTAATAACACGCTCCGGTGCTATTGTAAAATAACAAACTTTTGATTGAAGTTATAAAAACTAAGTATAATCACCATAGTCCTCTCACACCTCCTATCTAGTCTTTGGGTGCAAGAGAATGACTGGGGGTGACGTAGAGGGGAGGAGCTATATAGCAACTCTGCTGGGTGAATCCTCTTGCACTTCCTGTAGGGGAGCAGATAATATCCCAGAAGTAATGATGACCCGTGGACTGATCACACATAACAGAAGAAATAATGAATTTGATTTATTATTCCTTGAACTGAAATCCCTCATGAGCAAAGCTGAAGAATTGCCAGCGTTGTTGTTAGATGGTCTCAAAGCACATGTTTAGAAATTAATACTTTTATGTAGTTAATTTCCAATACAATTTTTTAATTATAAACAATTCTGTATGTTTAGCAAATAAATCTTAAATAAATCAATCAAAATACTACTAGAACAGAGATTGCAATATAATATTAATTTTCTTTTTAAAGGGAAATAAAGCTGTGATAAGAAAACGCTCAATCAGGAGCAGTTTAGCTTCCCCATAACAAGTGGCGCTAGGTAACTAAGGGTGTTCATTTTTATAAGAGTCACTTTGAATACATAATCTATTTAACCTCATAGATGAAATTATCAATATTGCTATATGCGTGGTATTGTGTTAATTAACAGGGGTGCAGATGTTGAGGATAGTACTGTATCACAAGTCCCAAGTGGCCCATGTGTATACCTATATACATTTATTTGTAAATAGGGTTGCCACATTTATTGGAAAAATGACCAGCCATGGTAATAAGCATAATTAATTTTGCCCCAGGCTGATGAAATGGAACACAAACACATATATTGACAGGGCTTAAATGAGTTGACTCCTAATTTCAATATTGTATAACACTAGATAATTAATTCCACTTTGGAAACTCAAAGTCTTAAAGGAAGCTATGTGTTTAACCTGTTTGTTAGGGTTAAACACAGAGATTTAGGCAAACAATACTGCAATGATTGAATGCTCAAACACATGAGGGCATTATATTATTGCACTACAAGAACGTCCCTTTAAGCAGGGACCACTGCGTATTACTTCCTACTGAACCCCGTCCAATGTGCTCTTTACAACTTGCCCTGTGCTTCACGGGCCCTATAAAAACACATTTTAAATTTCATCATGTCAGTCTTCACTTAAAGGGACAGTTAACACCAGAATTATTGTTGTTTTACAAGATAGATAATGCCTTAATTACCCATTCCCCAATTTTGCATCAACACAGTTATAATAATACACGTTTTACCTCTGTAATAACCTTGTATCTAAGCCTCTGCAGACTGCCCCCTTATTTCAGTTCTTTTGACAGATTTGCATTTTAGCCAATCAGAGCTTAATCCACGGTAAAGTTACGTGCATGAGCTCAATGTTATCTATATGAAACACATGAACTAATGCCCTCTTATAGTGAAAAACTTTAAAAATGCATTTAGATTAGAGGCGGCCTTCAAGGTCTAAGAAATTAGCATATGAACCTCCTAGGTTTAGCTTTCAACTAAGAATACCAAGAGAACAAAGCAAAATTGGTGATAAAAGTAAATTGGAAAGTTGTTTAAAATGACGTGCCCTATTTGAATCATGAATTTTTTTTTGGACTTGACTGTCCCTTTAACAAATAATTAAATGTGAGAGAACAAAGAATACAAATGGAAAATAAAAGCAGCTTCCACTTTGACACGGATAATATATATATAAATTAAACAAAATAAACAGGAGTTACGCTCCAACACATGTACAAATGTATAAAAATGTAAAAAAAGATCAACCTATTACATTAAATTATAAACTATCAGGTAATCTGTAATTAGAAAATACAGGTAGCCCTTGTTTTTCACAATAGCGCCTGTTCCAAGTGATCATGTGACCACCATTGAGGAACTTATGGCTGATAAGCAGAACTCCCCCCTGCCTGACGGATAGTGACATCTGTCGCAAGCATGAAAACACTTTTTATTTTGACGATTTTACATTTACATTTTATATTTAAGCTATATTATATTATTAATGTCAATTTTGAGAGGTGCCTGAAACCCAACTCATCTACTTCCCTTATATTATATAACGGAGTTAATTTTACACAACGGAAGGCTACCTGTACTGTAGCTAGTTATGGATCCTTTCCCAGCATTCTATGACCCTGATCTATGAGGGCAGATTATAAGAGGACAGGGGTCTAAAAAATAAACACAGTAATAATATTAAAAAGGTCTAGAACCTGTTTATGGTTTTCAGTCTTATATTTTAGCCATCTTAATATTCTATTCTGAGAAGCAGGGTGAGTCTTGCATAGAAAAAAAGGTTTCTGTATGTACTACATAACTAGGACTGCATTTTTTTTGGATTATTATTTTATAAGTTTTGTATTCTATAAAGGCAACCATCAGTGCACAATTATTTTATAATCTATAAAACCAGTACATTGTATTAAGACCCCAAGGGTCTGTATTCAAGGCTGCATGAACTTGTAGCTTGCATAGGAGAGCGCAGGCAGGATACATTTCACTTAGTTTACTTCATGCTTAATTCTCCAGAATTGCCTAGTATTTCGTGGCTGGACTGACTTTACTAGGCAGGTTTAGACTGATATACTAGAGGAACGTTCTCCTTCATGAGAAACACAATTGGGCAAATAGAGGCTACTCCTGGAGCTACTGAGATGTTGTTTGTTCCTGGTAGAGTGTTTCTCTTTCTTTATGTATTTGCAATATGACCCTGGGGAAGTCTCAGGGCATTAAGCGAAACCAAAAGTGGACTCCTTGTTCAATATGCTTAGACAAATATGGCTGCACCTCACTGATGAGGCCAAAACAATTGTCTGGGGTTGCCATGTTCCTTGTTCAAAGGAGGATTGCCTGGTATTTCAGAATTTGACTGACCTTGCTAGGCAGAATCCGCCTAAAATACTACAGGGAAGTTCTCCTTTGTGAAAAGCACAATTGGGCTAAAAGAGGCTGCTCCTGGGTGGTAACTGTTGTTGAGCTGTTGTTCGTCCCTGGTAGTGCATTTATATAAGGCTTGTGCGTTTGGAGCCTTCAATAGGATCCGAATGTGGAAGAAAGCACTATACTGCTTTTTTTAAACCAGACTGATTCAGGTGCAAGATTACCACGTTAAGATCTGTGCAGATCCAGATTTTAATGTGGTGATCTTGCACCAGAATCAATCCAGCTCCAAAAAGAGCCGTATAGCGAATACTTCTGCATTCAGATACTATTAAAGCCTAGTTTATATATACACCACACTTTTCAGACTCAATTAAAGGGACACTGTACCCAAAAATTTTATTTCGTGATTCAGATTGAGCATGAAATTTTAAGCAACTTTCCAATGTACTCCTATTATCAAATTTTCTTCATTCTCTTTGTATCTTTATTTGAAATGCAAGAATGTAAGTTTAAATGCCGGCCCATTTTTGGTGAACAACCTGGGTTGTCCTTGCTGATTGGTGGATAAATTCATCCACCAATAAAAAAGTGTTGTCCAGAGTTCTGAAACAAAAAAAAAGCTTAGATGCCTTCTTTTTCAAATAATGATAGCAAGAGAACGAAGAAAAATTGATAATAGGAGTAAATTAGAAAGTTGCTTAAAATTGCATGCTCTTTCTGAATTACAAAAGAAAAAAATTGGGTTCAGTGTCCCTTTAAGTCATAGTTTGTTTCTAAAAACTGGGGAAATCAGACAATGACAGTTGCTGAAGTAGCACTATGATATTCAAACCTTACAATAACTAAAACCTTAGTAATAAATTATTTTTAGAACTTGAACTCTACAGCTATAAACAAAAAGATAACCATATTTACGTGGGACTATTGGTATTGTAACTATTGTGCGTCAAAAGTAAAAAAAAAACTCTTCAAATCTAATACTCTTTGGGGTACAGTGTATTTCAATATATGTACAAAATAATGAATTTGATTTATTATTCCTTGAACTGAAATCCCTCATGAGCAAAGCTGAAGAATTGCCAGCGTTGTTGTTAGATGGTCTCAAAGCACATGTTTAGAAATTAATACTTTTATGTAGTTAATTTCCAATACAATTTTTTAATTATAAACAATTCTGTATGTTTAGCAAATAAATCTTAAATAAATCAATCAAAATACTACTAGAACAGAGATTGCAATATAATATTAATTTTCTTTTTAAAGGGAAATAAAGCTGTGATAAGAAAACGCTCAATCGGGAGCTGAACCAATCGGGAGCAGGATTTGTACATTCCCGCAAATCATCAGCCTTCTTCAGCTCAGGACTGGCAGTGTACCCTTGCTCCAGAGGTGACTTTAACCCTCCTGCTGGGTCAAATCCATTGGTATAGGCAAGCAATATTGCAATAAGAGAATAATATATTCTTATGCTCATTTAAATCCAGTTACAGATTAACAATGGTTAAAATTGGAAATGTAAACAGATGTTACTTCCTTTTAATGTTTTTTGTATTGTAGTATTCAGTAATACAGATTACTTTCAATAATTTTTGTACAAGAACACAATCAACCAGTAACATCTTTAAAAACATAAAACATAACCTATACACCCAACACAGTTCTAAAAAGCAGAGTATTTTGGTAGAACATTTTTTTTCTTTTTATATATGAATCATTATTGAGAGCTAAGAAGCCCTGGCGCCTATTTCTTTAACATCTATACTATAATCGCGTTTGTAACGCGTCCGTCGGTGTTGCCAGTTGCGCATGTATCCTCGAAGGAATGTTGGCTGTGTGAAGCCAAAAGAATCCACCTGGATGCAGCGAAGCAAAGCTGCATCCCGATGGATTCTGAAAAACCCTGCCATTTTCAGAATCCACCTGGATGCAGCGTAGGCAAACCTGAAGCTTAAAAAAAAAAAAAAAAAAAAAAAAAAAAAAAAAAAAAAAAAAAAAAAAAGTACCGCCCGCAAGAAATAAAAACACGTAACCGCCCGCACGAAGGATAACAAAAACAAAAAAAAATAACCTCCTGCACCAAGTATTAATAAACACTTAAACCGCAAACCCCCACATCGCAAAACAATAAAGTAATTAACCCCTAATCCGCATATAACATAATTAAAATACTAACCCGTACTAACCACATCGCAATAAACCTATTTAACCTATTAACTGTTAAACCGCCAACCCCCTACATTGCAATAAACCTAATTAACCTATTAACCTCTAAACCGCCAAACACCCACATCGCAATCAACCTAATTTACCTATTAACCTCTTAACCGTCAACCCCTCCCACATAACGCAAATAACAAATTTAATTACTAAGCCCACTAACCTAACACCCCCTAAATTAACCCCAATTACTACAAAATTACAATTAAAATAAAAAAACCTAACATTAAATTACAAAAAATAAAAAAGTCTAAAATTACAGAAAAAAATTAAAATGATTATCAAAAATACAAAAAATTATACCTAATCCCTATGAAAATAAAAAAAGCCCCCCAAAAATAAAAACACACCCTAATCTAAACTACCAATAGCCATTAAAAGGGCCTTTTGTAGGGTATTGCCCTAAGTTAAACAGCTTTTTACCTCTAAAAAATACTAAGTCCCCCCAACAGTAAAACCCACCACCCAACCAACCCCCCCAAAATAAAAAAAAAACTAACACTAAAAAAAATAAGCTACCCATTGCCCCTAAAGAGGCATTTGTATGGGCATTCAGCTCTTTTACTGCCCTTAAAAGGGCAATCAGCTCTATTTCAAGCCCAAAACAACCCTAATTTAAACAGCCAACAGGATTTCAGTAGCTCTAATCCTATTGGCTAATTTAAAAATTTCAGCCAATAGGAATGCAAGGTACCCCAAATTGATTGCAGTACCTTGCATTCAATCTTTAGTGTACGATGGAAATCGGATGAAGAGGAGCCTCCATGCCACCGAAGACCGCCGCTGAGGATCCACGCGTCGGGGAAGACAGCTCCACGCTGCCGTTGAGGACTTCCATTGAGGACCCACAGCTCTGCACCTTAGCTCTGGATAAAGATAGAAGATGATGGAGCCGCCCAGAAGAAGACCTTCTCTGCCGGACTTCAGGAACGCTGAGTACCTATTTGTGGCTTAGTTTTAGGATTTTATTTTTTTGGGGGGGGTGTTATTTTTAAGATTAGGGATTTAATGAGCTGGAAAAGAGCCGATTGCCCTTTTAAGGGCAGTAAAACAGCTGAATGCACTTTTAAAGGGCAATGCCCATACAAATGCTCGTTAGTGTAATGGGTAGTTTTGGTTTTTATACTGTTAGTATTTTTTTATTTTAGAGGGTTTGGTGGGTGGGTTTTTTTTACTATTAGGGGTAATTGGTAATTTGCTTAGGTAAAAGAGCTGTTTAACTTAGGGCAATGCCCTACAAAAGCCCTTTTAAGGGCTATTGGTAGTTTAGTATTAGATTAGCTGGTGTTTTTATTTTAGGGGGGGATTTTTTATTTGTATAGGGTATTAGCTTAGGTTTAAATTTTTTATTTTGGATAGCTTTGTTTATTTTTTTTCTATAATTTTATATTTTTTGTCATTTTAGCTTTGGGGGTTGTAGTTTTTTTTTTAAAACAAACTGCCCTCTGGGCAGGCTTATCGCCTAGTAGATAATAAAACGTTTTGACAATTGACCACAAGAGGTGATAAGGAGATTGCTTTAGCAGACCCTCTTTCAGACTAATCATTATAAAGCAAATATGCTTCACCTGCTATAAAATCATTTGAGGTGCAATTAAATAAAAACATACCAGAGCAGCACGTTTAGATAATCTTAGGAACTATGGGTAAAAGTAATGTGCTATAATGGAGAGCATCACATTGACACCTTAACATAACCTCAAACAAGGGAAATGAATTATAAACATTAAAAAGTGTCTCCATAGCAACAAAATATTTTACAGGCTATGATTTTGTTCTAATTTCACTTGTGATAACAATAATTCTTTAAATGTGCAGGAAAATAAATACACAATTATTCTACTGTTAATAATGAGAAGCAGGAAAGATAATGGTGAACAAACATTAAATGGACATAAAAGATCAATGATAAAATGCTATAATGTGCTAAATCATTTTATTATCGCAAAACTGCTTGCTGTGCGTTTGATTCCCGTAAAAAGGGTTATGATGCATAATTAAATAACTGCAATTCACTGTTGATACTGAGCAGAGCACAACCAGTGATTGCCAGCTACACGTATATGCTGCCCCTGATTGGTTCAGCCATGCTCAGCTCCAGATCACTAGTGCAATGCTGGTCTGGAAATAACATCACTATGTGTTTGAACCCTTTGAAGAAGTTAAACACACAAGTATAGGCAAGCAAGTTAATCCTCCAGGTAAAGGGAAGCACGTTAATCACCCAGGTATAGGCAAGTGATAGTGCAATAATAAAATGCTAAAACACATTAGAATTTTTTTTTATGTCCCTTTAAGATTAAGGTGACCAGATTTCCCAGGTCAAAATATGGGACACGGCATAAATGTTGAGGTGGTGGTAAAACATATGTATTGATTTATTACAAGCTGTGAGCACACATTTTTATTTGTTAATGTAAAGCAACAGCGGTACTACTATAAATGCACAGCATACACCGAGTAATGCAGCCAGCAAGCTAACAGGCATTACAACATACCACAGCAAACTGAAAGGCCAAACTAGCCACTGACCTATACAATAATATGACAATGTTCACTCACACCTTACAAGGAATACTAATTTCTCACACTAAATAAATAGAGCTCATTTTGGGCTAACTAGTGCTAAATGAGTAGCTTTCATTTTGGGCCATTTTTTGTTAAATAAGTAGCGCTCATTTTAAGCCATCTCGTGCTAAATAAGTACTGCTCATTTCAGACCATCTTGCACTAAATAAGTAGCGAACCACTCTGCATGGGGAATTCAGGACACAATAAGGACAAAGTTACTAAATAAGGGATTGTCCTAGAAAAATTGGGACATCTGGTCACCTTATTTCATCAGTTCAGTTCCGGGAATTTTAGAGAAAAATACCAGATAATTTTTAGCATTTTTGCTATCACTCCATTTAAACAGAAATAGATCATTGTTTTTTTATTTACCTATCAAAACAATATTTATTTTTAGCAGATAACCCTAAGTATTGATCTAAACATACTTTGGTATATTTCAAAATATGATATTAAAAAGTTGTTTGACACCTCCTGTAGGTGGGGGGAGGGGGCTGTTTGGGAGGGATCAGGGAGGTGATCTCTCCCAAACAGCTCTCTTCCTCCCACCTACACTATTCACCACCCTCTTAGGTACTGGCAGACAATCTGCCAGTATGAAGTTTAGGGTATATGTTGTTTCTTTTTACACCTTAAGGATCATTGATGCATTGACAAGCCCTCTTTAGCAGGCTAGGTTATAGCGTACGTCTTGCCAATGTCGGCAAGATCATTCTATATGTGCATACCTCCGGAAGTGAGCCATACAGTACTAGCGCAATTTCGCAGCTTCTGTAAAAACTGTGCTAGAAAACCCCTTAATGACCACATGATGTACAGGGTACATTGGTTGCTAAATTATTTTTCCCACTGCAACGTAGGGATCCCACCTCAACCTTCTTTATCCTCTCAAACAGCTCTCTATCCCTCCAGCCTGCCACTAGAGGCTGTCTGCCAGTACCCAGTTTTTTTTTTTTTTTATTAAATGTATTTCTGTACTGTAGGGGACCCCCACCTCCCCACGATCGTTATGCAGGCCCCCCTCTCTAATATACTCTTTTTCTGTAGTGTACCATCCCATTGATCCCTCCCCCCCTCCACCGTTGGGCCCCCACCCGTCTTCCCTCCCATCATCAGCAACAGAGATTATTACAGACAGTGACACAGGCTGTAACGATCTGGCAATCTGCCTTCATATGGTAATGAAGCACAATCATATGAAGACAAATGCCTGCAAGACCAGGAACAGTAAGTCTTGGTTGTCACTTGATAACTGAGACTGCATAGCTGGCTAAAGGTCAGACGTAGATATGTTATGCAGTATGATGGGCTATGTACCGCATGACGTAGATCAAGGTCCGATTGATGCAAGAGGTCAAGATCCTGTACTGGATATATAATTCTTAACATAGATCTTTAACATAAACCTCCATAAAACTGTACATTATTACAGCAAGATAATAATAAAAAAAATTAACAAGCTGCAAACAACATTTAGAAGACTTTAATAGAAGAACACTTTATAATGAAAACCTTTATCATAGCACTGCACTATAAATGTGTTAGCATTATAAGTATTTTAGTACATTAATGTCTCCTTGAAAATACTGCATTACATGTACACATCACAAACATATCCAGGAAAGTAGTAAGAAGTTGATCAATACTGTATTTATTGCTGTTTGCTGAAAGGTCATCTTCTTGGAAAGAAGGTGACCAGCAATAAGTCACACAAATGACTGAATGGACTCATACCTTAGTCATGAGAAAAAGAAAAAAAAGCAGCCTTCTTGTTGTCAGTAACTGTATACGTTAGGAGCAAGTTAAGAAAAACAGTGAGTGGTTTAGTCTGGTTATAGAGACACTGAAATCTAATTCTCAGAAAACAAATGTCATTCTATTCTTATAATATGGGGTCGCGACCCTCAGTTTAAGAAGGGCTGCCCTACACCATGAGTAACTCATAACTGTCCAGAAAAATAAAGGCTGGGGTGGCAACGGTAGAGGAAAAAGTATGCCTACTTAAAAAGGGACACATCATGCCTAATATTTTTGTTTTTTTAATATATATATATATATATATATATATATATATATATATATATATATATATATATATATATATATATACATATATATATATATATATACAGGTATACCTCACTTTACAGCGCTTCGCTAATACAGCGCTCTGTGGAGCTGAAGTTCAGCCTCCAAGGATTTTGAAACACTGCTGTAATCATCATGAGATTGCCAGAAATGTGACTGGCACCATTTTGTTATGCTTAGTTCACTCTGTTTACAGCATTACAGTGCAATCTGTGTCTCAGTGTTATAGTCCGCAAATTGTACTACAGTAATTGTCACTATTTTAAAGGTACAGTATTTATTGAATACTAATTGAATACTGTGCTGTGCTAGTGTTAAACTAAATGTAGCACTATTGCACCTCTAATATATGTTAGTTCAAACATGTTTTCAAGTTCTTAAACACACTGGCAAGTGAAAAGAAAGCTCAAACTGTCTTGTTTCACTTTAAGGCGGTTTTCACTTTACAGCGGGGCTCCGGTCCCTAACCCGCTGTATGAGCGGGGTATACCTGTATATATATATATATATATCAATACTGAGGGTAAAAATTAAAAAGGTACACACAGTTTTTCTGACACAAAACAATAACACAGAATGTTAAATAAAATTAGCAAAACAAAACTGTAGTTCTTTATAAATATGCGGAAATAAATTAATGTAAACGTGGAAGCATTTGAAGAAAAACAAAACAAAAACAACAAACAAAACAAAAAACACAACCAGATATAAAGGACAAAACTAAATGATGGCACCTATGTGTATTACACTGGTGTGCAGCAATATATGCTAAAAAGCTTATTAACTGTATTAAATGAACATCATACAGACTTTCACACCAGCTAAAAAAAGAGCAAGTTCTAAAAACTATTTAAGCATGTAATTCTTTCTGTCAATCTGTAAATGAATGCAATCCAGCACAATCAACACATTTTTAAAAGTAGGCCCTTGGTGTTGTATTTTATCAACAAAGTGGTTTTGAAGTGTTTTGATAAATATGCCTCATTAAACCACACAAGTCTACTGCCTTAGAGCAGTCATGTCACTTCCTTTTCATGTCACTTTTCTGCACGACTGCATTGCCACGATCCACTGAAGCCACTACTACTTTATTCAGACAACCCCCTCAAATCATTTATAACAGCCGTCCACTGTCCTATATTGAGAACAAATGATTGATAACAAACCCTGTCTACTTTTAGTTCTCATCTGACAGCAACCACAAAGTCCCAGTCTGCTTTTCCTGGCATTTGTCATAAATCAATAGCAATTTCATCACTCAGAAGGAAAGGTCTGCTCTTTTCAGTCCATGTGGTTTCACTTGTGTGTGTGTGTGTGTGTATATATATATATATATATATATATATATATATATATTAGTTTTTGGTTTTTTTTAAATGTGTTTATTCAGCAAAAGTAACAAAGAAATGTCACTTTTGTATTAGTCCCCATACATCTAAAATATAGTCTGTGAAAACATATTCAAATGTAATATAAATGAGACTCTTACATTACTGTGATTTCAAGTGATACCTAGACAAGCAGAAATTGAAATAAGCAGCCTTATTATGAAAAACACCACACTATCCTGACATTTACTGCACTTATGTGTATTTTAATGCTAGTTGTATGAAACTTCTTACTAGCTTTACTTTTCCAAATCCAAAATTTTGCAGTACCACATCTAAATTTATAATAAACAATTACGTTTCTTTAATAGAATTGTATCAAGAATTAAAAACACTATTTGGATATACTAATAAATAATATAATGTCAGGTGGCTATGACCACAAAAGAATAGTAGTAGGATCTCAACTGCAGACTAGATCTAATTGGTTTGAATAAGAATCTTTAGGATTGGTTCTTGTTTCTTTTTTACAGGAGTAAGCTGTAATGCCCTGTATATTAAAGTAGAGGCATTGAAATAAATCCCAATGACTGAGTTAGCAAGGATTCCTTTATATGATAAAGTCCTTTTAAGAAGTTTTTATGAAGGGTTAACGTAGGAGGGCAATATAGTTCATAAGCCTTAGATGTGATTAGAATACAATACAACTAAGTTCTTGTGTACCTGGATTTTGGGAGAGGCGTCTGTGCTGCAACTGCAGAGCATGTCTCCTATCAGTGTGAACTGCACCAAACAGAATGCTGTAGTAGCTGACAGGCAGTCAGCGTGTGGATTGCCTGGGCCGTTCTGTGTGAAGCTGAGCGTACAGACCGGGAGGTGTGTACGTGAGGTCCAATCAGAGCTGCGGAATAGCTGGCAGGCTGGTCAGTGCTTTGCAAGCACGGTGGTTATGGAGAGCGGGTATTACCCGCGAACGGAAAATCAAATTAACTGCAGCGGTTTAAGCTGAGATGGAAGTGTCTCTTTGTATCGAGTGCAGCCGACAGGTAAACGGTGTATTCTGTAAGCGGTGTAACCGCGGAGGTCTTGAATAAGTAAATCCTTAGTTCTTAGGTGACCGGTAATGAAAGCCTGAGGATTTAGGTATAAATTATCTTGAATAAGCCAGGAGGTTCAGTGTATGCTCCCTCTCAGATGAGAGTCAGGTAAACTAAACATTAATCGGCAGGTGGAAGGGGGAGGAGCAGGAGTAAATAAGCTTGACTTTAAGTTACAGGAGCCAACCCTGACATATAAGTACTTAAAAAGAGAAGTTTCTTCTTCAAATGACAGAAAACTGAGATAGTAATAAACAGATAGATTCAGCGATAGACGCACACTTACAAATGCACTCCTCTCACACACACACAATTTCTTTCACACTAATACACACTCTCTAAATCCCTCAATTCCCTTGCACTCTCTTTCATACACACACATGCCTTTTGTTATAGCTGTTTGACTCATGCTATTTTAGTGCCATATAGAAATAAAGTCTTGATCTTTCTTGGAATATGCATGAAAGGTATTAAAGGACATTTTAGGTCATTAATCATGAAAAAAATAAAATTGTTATGGCCAGAAAATAAGGTTACTTGTGCCATATACAGGTACATGTATTGTAAATGCTAAACTTAGTGCCCAAAAGTGCATCTTTACTTACTTTAAAACCCATCCTACACACATTAATAGAGATAGGTCTGTTATGCCGTTTAGTTATTGCTCTGGAACTTTTAGTGTGCAATTATGTCCTGGGTGGTGATGTCACTTGAAATGTGCATATGAAAGTACTACACTGCAACTAGAGTTATTCTTGCATTGTGTTTCACTGTTTTGCTGCTGCATTTATTGGTGGTGACCATTACAGTGCTACTGCTCATAATGACATGAAAATTGGAGTAGTCATGTTTTGTGCACTCCCATTTATCATTGCTGTATTCTCTGCTGTCGGTTAGGATGATAGGGATGCAATAATAAAAAAAACTTTCCAGCGTATGCAAATATACTAAACTATTTTATTTTAACGGAATCTTAATTACAATAGAAAGCTTCTCTCCTATATCTTTGCTCACCAGTGCTTTACCTGTTTAATGCTTGCAATTAACTTGGCTCTATCCTAAAGTAGTGTTTCTCAACCGCGGTCCTCAAGTACCCCCAACAGGCCATGTTTTCATTATAGCTGAACTTGAGCACAGGTGATTTAATCATCTGATCAGTAACTAGGCTAACTAACCATGCTAGTATATGAAGAAATGAACTGCGGCCAATCAGAATCAACAGTGCTGAGGTCATGAACACTTTAACTGTGATCTCATGAGATTTGACTTTACTCTAATAAGATTTCATAGTAAACTTCCTTAAACTGAATAGGGAAATAATATGAGTGTGGATGAGGCTCACTCCCTTGCCTGTCCCGGGACAGGCATACTGATTTGCTGCTTAAAGTCATTTGCAATGGGATGTGAATACTTAGGACATTTTGAGGTAAAGGGGCCCATTTATTAAGCTCCGTATGGAGCTTGAAGGGCCGTGTTTCTGGCGAGCCTTCAGACTCGCCAGAAACACCAGTTATGAAGCAGCAGTCTAAAGACCACTGCTCCATAATCTGTCCGCCTGCTCTGAGGAGGCGGACAGAACTCGGGTGAAATCAACCCGATCCAATGCGATCGGGTTGATTGACACCCCTGCTGGCGGCCGATTAGCCGCAAATCTGCAGGGGGCGGCGTTGCACCAGCAGTTCACAAGAGCTGCTAGTGCAATGCTGAATGCGGAGAGCAAATTGCTCTCCGAATTCAGAGATGTCTGTCGGACATGATCCGCTGATCAGATCATGTCGGACAGGCATTTAATAAATAGGCCCCATAAGATCTTTCTTTTTTACATAGAGATGTTCAGGTGATATTTTTTAGTGAGCTTTTTACAGCTATGCTGCATCACTTTAAAGTGTTTCAACATTTGGGTATCATGGCCTTATAATAAAAGAAAAAAGGAGTTGCAGTGCATTGATATAAGAAAAAGATGTAAACTAATAAAATTACACACAGCAAAACAGTTTTCAAAATAAAAGGGAGAAAATACTACAGAAACTATACCCAAATAATATTGTTTACTAAGCTCCTTAATGTACTTAGAAGTTACTACCATATCACCTTTTTCCCTGCTCTCCTCTAAGCTATACATATTTAGGGCATTGAGCCTTTCCTGGTAAATTAAATTTTTTAGACCATTTTAGTATCCCTCCATTAAACAGATTCCAGTTTGTTTATATCCTTCTGGAGATATGGTATACCCCTCCTGTAACATCAACTCTATTACAAATGTTGGTATCATAAGCAGACATACTTTCCATTTAGCCCTTTGCTAATATCACTAATATGTTAAAAAAAAAAAGGCCCCAGAACTGACCCCAGAGGAACACCACTAGTAATGGTCTTCTCTACTGAATGCACTCCAGCTACTAAGACACTATGTTGTCTATCTTTAAGTCAGCATTCTACCTAGTTCACAATTTTTGAGTCTAGACAAAGAATATACAGTTTATGAACTAGTTTGTTGTGTCAAATGCTTTGCTGAAATTCGAGATATGCTCCATCCTGGTCTAACACTTGTTACATAATCAAATAAGTCAATTAAAGTCTGATGTGATCTCCCTGAAGTAAAACCATGATGATTTTGGTCCTGTGCTGATTTTCATTTTCCAACAGCTAAATTCCACTCACCTTATTTGGAGACGTCATTCTGGACTAGACACAGCTAGCCACTGTCACGTTGTTATCAAATGTTAAATAGTTTTATATTTTGTTATCCCATAATCTCTGCAGAGGGCAGTTATGTATAGATATGTAGCATGGTTAGGCTTGTGAAGGCTTCCATGTGCACTTCCAAATTTGGAAAACATCAGAGTTAAATTACAGGAAAGGAGGAGAAACTAAATAATGAAAATGTATTGAAAAGTTATTTTACTATGTATAATTAAACACTTGACATTACAAAGTGTCCCTTTAAGTACTGGCCTTAACCTGATTTTGTATTCCTGAAAAATACATCTACTAAAAAAATAGTTCATATTCTAAAATTTTCAAGCTAAAGAAACGTACATCAACAAAATTCCAATTCCAATTTGATAGTTCTCTTAAAGACTAAAATGTATTAAATAAAGGTCTTAAAAAGAGGGGCAACATTCATATTCCTTGACTTATCTTTTAAATGTCATTCTCACTGTGATGGGCTGCTAGAATAGGTTATCTTTCGTAACAATCCTAGCAGTGTGTTAACTGTGGAAAACATTCAAAGTTGTGCTGGGACATAAATTGCACAATATTTAATGTTAAGTAACTGATATTTAACCCCTCGTGCTAGGTAATACTTCTACAGTAACCATTGCTTTTTGTTTGCTTTACTCTTTCCATTCTGAGTCGATAATCCATTTTAACATGAAAAAGGGACTATACTACAGTGTAAAAACTTGGAAGATGCGGATGGCCTGTTGAGAATTGGACTGTTAAAAATAAATTCCAGCTGGATTAGGGTTATTGTCAAATAAGACCATTTATAAAGAAACATGTAAGACCAACTCTATTGTAAAGTTACTAAACATTTATGTTTTAGTGTATAGCTCATACTGTACAACATTGAATAACCTGATAACATAAGAGCACATATATATTTTGTGACCAAGTATGCACACAATTTATTATTCAGTGCTAAAATAATCGGACTTTTTAATCAATATTTTTTTAAATATTATGATCAAAATTACTATTTTTCCCCGCCTGTAAGTCACAATTTTCTCTGCCTGTGTCTTCTGTTTGTGTTCTAAAATGTAAATAATATTCTTTCCGAGGGCACTATGTACACAAAAATATTAAGAATGATATAAAACTACCTTTAGGTTTCTTGTATAAGCTGTATTATGACATTTAAATATTGCCTAAATGACATAAGGTATTGCTTAAACTTGGTTCCTTCCCCTCTCCAAACTGTCCCATTTTACAGATGCAAATATGCCAAAATCCAAACTACTTCCGGTCCCAAGCACTTTGGATAAACGGTTCTCTACCTGTACCACCATACAATCAGTGCTCCCAAAGGTGTAGCTCCACAGCAGCAAAGTATTTATGTGATTAAAGTAGAGTTAAAACCCCCCATATATTCTACTAGATGTATATGTGCTTTCCCCCCAACAGTTTTACCAACAGTATTGCTTGCTATTTCCTAATATGAATATCAGCATGAGCCAAATCAAAGCAGATGCTTTGCTCCAACTTTCCATCTCATTTATCAATTTATTTAATTGTTCCTATAACGTCAAGTTTGGCATTCATTGTAATATGAGAATCCCAATTATTTCATATGCCACCGTGAATAGCAAAACAATTAGCAATGACCTAAAATATTTTTTCCCAAGGCCATGAAAGTGCAGCGCCAAATTAATACAGACTAAAAGCTCTAGAGAACCAAATGTATACTCCAGGCATCTCAATGTTGAATTTAGACTATGATAAACAGTTGGTAAAAATTAGCAAAGATAAATCTTTGGGGTACTGGTGTCAAATTAATATCCATATCAACAGTCCCCTTTCAACATATTTTAAACAGCTACCGGATTCCCCAAGTCCCCAGTTGTCGGTGTTACAGTAATCCTGCATTCCTGTCCACGTAGTCGCAAGAGTGATCACGTTTTTTTTTATAGATTTTTTTTTTTAAAGTGGAGCAGCCGGTTGCCTTCAGCGGCAATGCTTTTGGGGGTATTCCATACTGTTTGCCCAGGGACTCTGGCAGCTCTGTAACAGTGCTAGTTAAAGGAATGACAGAAGGAACAACAAATGGCTACAATTAGCATTCACCCTGCTCCTTGCAACAGAATTTAGTTTCTATGGTAACCTAAGCTGGCCAGACGACACAAGGCTATGACTGAGACTGGTGAACTGCATTGTAACTATTTGTATTGAACAGCTGGCATGCAGACTAATACCTCATTCATTGGACATTAGGTCTTTATATTTTGTACTTTAATTAGGAAGACAGTTTGCTCATTTTCTTATCTATCCTGAAGTATGCTTGACATTACAAAAAAGCCTAATACATTTATAAAATCACAATTGTCCATTTACTACCAAGACATAGATTTATTTTAAGTTTTGCTGATGAACAATATACAGCATATCCTTCCAGATATGTTAATTAATTTGCAAGGGGTGTAGATCTATTTCAAAACACATAACATAAAAATATGTAGTCCTACACAATATAACTGCAAGAGCAAAAACAAAGTCTATTGTGACTGAGTGAACAAAAATGTGCACTGCAATGCAAGATAAGGAAAATTTAATTTAATTACACAGAAACATTACATATTCTTTAGTATTTCTATATTGAAATGAAGTAAACAGTTTTCATATGCATTTCCTTTGAAAATATTTGAAACCAGATTCTATGAAACAGCTCTATTAACTGGCTATTGTTTTAGATATTATGCACATGGCTGAAGACCAGTAAAGCCGAGTATAATAATATTTTGTTTAAATTATATTTTCTATTCCTTGGTATACCAGCACTTCTATTTATCACTTAACAAACCTCACAAAAGCAGCATGTAATTGTGTTCATAATGTGGGACATCTCTGTTCTAAAAGTACCTAAATAATCTGATTAAAGGACACTGCACTTACAATTTTTTTCTTACTAATATGAAAGAACAGCATATAAAAGTGAACGTTAGCAGAAAGAGATTGGCAGCAGAAAGCTATCAGCCAGTAGGAACTGATACTACTGTATTAGTTTCAATTAGCTTTCCGGATCACTTTTTTTTTAAATTACAGAAACGTCTTGAGATCAATGCCCCAATAACTGTAACTTATTCTTAATCTGCACGCTATCTATTTACACCACAAACTGATCAACATCTGATCCATATTATAACAATTATTTTTTACAACTTTACGTGTATGAGGACCAGATATTAAAGGAATATTCCAGTCAAAACTAAAATGCACATATATGAATTACATCTTTGAATACAAACATATTACCAATATACATGTATTGACAAAAATGCTTCTTATAACGAATGATCACTGTTTTAGTGTTAACATTCATCTCTACACCTGCATGTGAAGCATAGCTAGATATTCTCAGTGCACCAGCATTTTAATTACTGCAGCTGCTCAGGTAGTCAGTGGGGCTTGTATTATGTCATAAATTAACAAATTGAATCATTACAAGATGGTAAAAGCACCTTAGGCTCTATGTGCAGTTGCAGTATTTAAAATGCTGGTGCACAATGCATATTTAAACACACTTTCAAAACAGCTATAGCTTTTATTAGAATCATTTTTGCGAATACATGTATATTACAAAAAGGTTTCTATTCAAAACTGAAATGCACCCACATGGATTCCAATTTTGTTCCAGTTCATCCCAAAGGTGTTCAATTTGGTTTAGGCCAGGTCATATTGGAACAGGGAAATGGAAACCCCCAAACTGTAGCCACAAAGTTGGAAGCACCAAATTGTCTAAAATGCCTTTGTGTCATATAGCATTAAGAAGACCCTTCACTTGACCCAAGGGGCCTAGCTCAAACCCTTGACATACAGCTCCAGACCTTTATCCCTCCACTATGTATTTTCACAGGTAGGGGTCGCATGGCATCTGCCATAGCTAGATTATTTCATCAGACTGAAAGATGTGACGCGATTCATCATCCAGAGAACACATTTCAACTGCTACAGAGTCCCATGATTTACACCACTGCAAGCAGACATTTGACATGGAGAATTTTGAAGTGAAACTTGTGTACAGCATCCAGCCATGGCAACCCATTTGATGAAGCTCTCAACACACAGTGCTGGTGTAGCTTCCATTTGGAACTCTATAGTGAGTGATCATAATAGGTAATTTCTGCATACCTCTGCATACCTAGCACAAACTGCATTGTGATAAATGTGGCATCCTTTGACAGTGCCACAGCACTAACCTCTTTAGTACAACCCAATGTACTACCAGTGTTTGTCTATGGAGATTTCACAGCTACTGTATGTGCTGGATTTGGTGGCCGAAACACCTAGACTCAATGTGTGTGTGTATATATATATATATATATATATATGAGAGTGTAAGAATATATACATATATATATGAGAGTGTAAGAATATATATATATATATATGAGAGTGTAAGAATATATATATATATATATATATATATATATATATATGAGAGTGTAAGAATATATACATATATATATATATATATATGAGAGTGTAAGAATATATATATATATATATATATGAGAGTGTAAGAATATATATATATATATATATATATATATATATATATATATATATATATATATATGAGAGTGTAAGAATATATATATATATATATATATATATATATATATATGAGAGTGTAAGAATATATATATATATATATATATATATATATATATGAGAGTGTAAGAATATATACATATATATATATATATATATATATATATATATATATATGAGAGTGTAAGAATATATATATATATATATATATATATATATATATATATATATATATATGAGAGTGTAAGAATATATATATATATATATATATATGAGAGTGTAAGAATATATATATATATATATATATATATATATATGAGAGTGTAAGAATATATATATATATATATATATATATATATATATATATATATATATATATATATATATATATATGAGAGTGTAAGAATATATATATATATATATATGAGAGTGTAAGAATATATATATATATGAGAGTGTAAGAATATATACATATATATATATATATATATATATGAGAGTGTAAGAATATATATATATATATATATATATATGAGAGTGTAAGAATATATATATATATATATATATATATATATATATATATATATATATATATATATATATATATATATGAGAGTGTAAGAATATATATATATATATATATATATATATATATATATATGAGAGTGTAAGAATATATATATATATATATATATATATATGAGAGTGTAAGAATATATATATATATATATGAGAGTGTAAGAATATATATATATATATATATATATATATATATATATGAGAGTGTAAGAATATATATATATATATGAGAGTGTAAGAATATATATATATATATATATATATGAGAGTGTAAGAATATATATATATATATATGAGAGTGTAAGAATATATATATATATATATATATATATGAGAGTGTAAGAATATATATATATATATATGAGAGTGTAAGAATATATATATATATATATATATATATGAGAGTGTAAGAATATATATATATATATATGAGAGTGTAAGAATATATATATATATATATATATATATGAGAGTGTAAGAATATATATATATATATATATATATATGAGAGTGTAAGAATATATATATATATATATATATATATATATATATATATATATATATATATATATATATATATATATATATATATATATAAGAGTGTAAGAATATATATATATATATATATATGAGAGTGTAAGAATATATATATATATATATATATATGAGAGTGTAAGAATATATATATATATATATATATGAGAGTGTAAGAATATATATATATATATATATATATATATATATATATATATATATATATATATATATATATATATATATATTTAGAAAGAAAACCATACAACTAGTGTCCTTTGAATTTACATACAAAATTCCAAAAGACTGAGGCAGAGGGAGTATTTCAGGGGAGTGGGACTGTAGTAATGGCACAGAAGAAACTCAAATGATTTCATCTGTTAAACATGTCCTACTAGTAATATATATATATATAAACACAAACAATAATTAGTTTAATAGCAACACAAGTATGACCTCAATTTATTTTATTGGCATGTTCACATATTTTGCTATCAGGTCATATATTCATTTTGTTCATAAGCTTTAAAGAAGTTAGCCATTTTATAAAAGATAATATACACAAATACTTTTCTGAGCAGCACACTCCAGTTTTATGAGATAAAAAAATAACATATTGCAAAGCCCAGAATGAATTGAATGAATTCAAAGAAAAACATTTATGAATTATTACAAACACAAACATTTTGGCCACTCAACGGATTTGATAATTTTTTAAGTATTAAATAGAAACATGGAATGAACAGATAACTATGATTAGCTGTTTAAGAATCACATTCTAACAGATACACCTTTCTAATATTACAGCTAGAAATATTTGATAATAAAGATCATAAATACTACAAAAATAAATACAGAATACATTTTACAACTATAATCTGTTCTGTAACATACCAGAGCTGCTTAAATGAGTGTGTATAATTGGATTATTATTTGAAGGAAAGCTAGCACACAAATAATGTTTAACTTCATTATGAAGTAAAAGAATCATCTATTACTTAACATTTCTACGCCCTTGAAAAAAATCTTTGGTTTCAAGGAAAGCAGCATATTTTTTTCTCTTTCTTTTTCATTTTTAAAAGGAGTCTATGTTGATTCCACTGGACAAACTATAAAACACACCATGGGTATATTTAGTTGAAATAATCTTTATTGTCAAAAAGGAAGACAAGAGACATATCTAATACATCATGCCCCTAGTTCAGATAAACATATTTATATTCATTGTTACAGTCTCAGGACCTCTTATTCTGTTCGATAAAGTTTTATAATTCCATATATCTGTCTCAAACAACATGAAAATGAGTTGGAGGATGAAACAACTTCTTTCAGCAATTAGTATATCCATCCGGCTTTCCCAATGTATCTCCATCATTACTGAAATCTCTGAAAGTCCATAGAGTCCTAGGAAAAGCTCCCACCTACTGAAGTTGCCTTCAGGCATAGGAAATATATGAGGTCCTGCTTATTTTCCTGAAGTAGGAACGAAATTATCTATAGTCTTCCTTCCCCTCCCTTTTCTAATGTGTTTTCCTTTTATTTTAATAATTATAAACATTAAACATAAACTTTTGAAACTGTAAAACAATAAACTCATAACTGTATAACCTTTCCCGTCGAGCAGAGAGAGAACCATCAAATTGTATCTAAGATGTATATAAGTTCCCCATAAAAGACTTAGTGGTAATAAGTTTAGGAGAGATCCCCTATCGTGTTATAACTCTTGAAAGACTTAAATTTCCCTTATCTCACTTCTATCTCTGTTCATGATCCAGTGGACCCAAATCTTTTGGAAATGTGTTGTTGTATCCTGCAACCAAGAGGCAGATTCTGACATAGCATATATATTATCTAACCTGTTAATCACTTCTGACCACGTTGGTGAACCTGTTCTCCAGTGTTTGGCTATACATATCCTTGTGGTTGTACAAAGTATATTTATGAATATATTGGTAGCTAAGTTTAAGGATTCATCTGAAACATGCAAGAGGGCCTGCGCCGCCGTTAGCGTCATAGATTTATCTAATAGGATACTTATCAATTTAGAAAGTTTGTTCCAAATTTGTTTAATCTCCCCACATTCCCACCACATATGCATATAATTTCCAATTTCTGCACAGCCTCTGTAACAGAGTCTACTTTTCTGCAATGTATAATGTGCAGTTCTTATGGGTGTAAGATACCACCTGTAAGATGTTTTAATAGAATTTTCGATAAGGTCTGCGCATATCAGCCCCTTGCTAATCCTAGAAAGTATTTGTGTCCATCTGTCATCATCATATGTTTCACCTAAGTCTCTTTCCCAATTCTCATGAAGCGGCAATTTGGAGCCTTTTTTTGCATCTTGTATTGCCAAGTACAGTTGTGATATTAGTTTTTTATTTCTACCTGGGGTTGCAATAATGCATTCTGTTGTAGTGTATGGGTTTAATGGTTTGTTTTGTCTGTATTTGTATATTGTGGTGGATATCTGAAGATATAGGAACCAATGTAAGGTGTCCGGCTGAAGTTTATCTTTCAGTTGGGTGTATGTGAGCATTTTACCTTTATCTAAAAAGTCTGCAACTCTGTAGAGGCCCTTATTTTCCCACTTACATATTAGTGTTTGAAATTCTGCAGGAAGTATAGCACCCAGTGGTATTATCTTAGTACCCTTGGGTATGAGGCCTAGAGAAGATGTGAGGTATTTCCACATATGCTTGGACTCCTCTGTCACCTTGAGTTTGTATAGTGTTTTGTTTGTAGTGTTTGAGGTATTCCAAACAATCGTGGCTGGATCATTCACCCCAGCTAAGTCTGCCTCTAGTCTAGTCCAAGTTATTTCTCGACAGTTTTTGCTTATCAGCGTAATTTGTGATAACCTAGCTGCCTGATAGTAGTCTAGCAAATTGGGCACCCCCACTCCCCCCAACTGTTTGTGTTGTTTTAATAGTTGGGAGGCTATTCTAGCTGTTTTGGGTCCTCGTAGGAACCTAATTAGGTCCATCTGGAGATCTGCTAGCTCTCTTTGCGGTACTTTGATTGGTAATGCTCTGAAGAGATATAATATTCTCGGTAGAATATTCATCTTTATAATCGATAATCTGCCATACCAGGAGAAACACCCCCTCCTCCATCTACCCAAATCCCTTCTTACGGTCTTAAAGATCTCAGTATAGTTTGCCTTATAGAGTCCCTCTAGTGTGTTTGTTATGTTAACTCCCAAGTATTTGATATATTTTTTAGCCCACTTAAAGTCAAAATTCGCTTCTATCAACTTACGAGTATGTAGTGGTAGTGTCAGTGGTATAGCCTCACACTTATCTGAATTTATTTTGAAGCCTGAGATTTTTGAAAATTCATCAATGACTTGATATAGATGAGGAAGTGATCTTAAAGGTTTCGTCAATGTAAGCAAAATGTCATCCGCAAATAAGGTGAGTTTATATTCTTCTTTGTTAATTTTTACTCCGGTAATGTCTTTTGCTCCCCTGATGTAGGCCGCTAAAGGTTCTATGCTTAGTGCAAATAATAGAGGAGATAGCGGGCAGCCCTGACGTGTCCCATTTAATATTTTAATTGGCCTAGACTGATGGCCCGTTGCTCTGATAGTTGCTGTTGGGTCTGAATACAGGTTTTTGATAGCCGTCATGAATTGTCCTTTGAAACCCATGAATGTTAGTGTCTCAAACATATATTCCCAGTCGACCCTATCAAACGCCTTCTCTGCGTCCAGAGATAGGAGCAGAGAAGGCGTTTTTGTCCCCACCAAGTACTCCACCAGAGACACCGTTCGTCTCACATTATCTGGGGCTTCCCTTTCTTTTATGAATCCTACCTGGTCGGGATGTATCAATGAGGGTAGATATAATTTGAGTCTATTTGCTAAAATTTTTGTAAAAATTTTTAAATCTTGGTTAATCAATGAGATCGGCCTATAGTTTTGGTATTTTTTGGGATTCCTTCCTGGTTTGGGTATAACCACTATTTTGGCCTGCAATATGTCCTGTGGGATACGGGTACCCTGCATGATGTCATTGCAGAATTTGTGCAAGTGGGGGACCAGACATTTTTTAAATACTTTATAATATTCACCTGAGAACCCGTCAGGACCCGCCGCCTTGCCTATTTTAAGATCTTTTATTGCTAGGGCAATTTCGTTTATTGTTATTTCTGTGTTTAAGGCTTCCATGTCTGTAGCATTAAGTTTCGGGAGTTTAGCCTTTTGCAGAAAATGGTGTCTAAGCGTTTTTGTCTGAGTAGTATGTTGAACTTTTTTCCCGTCATAAAGAGATTCATAATATTGTGCAAAGCAGTCCGTTATGTCTTGAGGGTGATATATTAGCGTCCCGTCTTCTTTTTGTAGTTGTTGTATAGTTAGATTTTTCGTCCTTTCCCTTAGTTTGTGAGCTAGAAATCTATCTGGCTTATTAGCATATATAAAGTAATGTGCCTTCAACTTATGCATAGCTCTGAGGGAGTTCTCATTTAAAATCTTAGCTAGTGTTTGTCGCTTATGTGTAAGTTTATTGAAAATATCTGAGGTTAGTGTGCTTCTATGTTGGATTTCAAGCGTTTCTATTTCCTGTTGGAGTATCTCTATGTGAGCCTTAACTTTTTTTGTGTATAGAGCTTTTTCCTTTATCAATAAACCTCTTATGAATGGTTTGTGAGCAGCCCACGTGATTGTTGGGGTGGTTTCTGGGGTTGTGTTTATCTTCCAGTATTCTGTCAAGTTATGCATAATTTTGTCATATAATTCAGGTTTTTTCAATAAATTTGGATCATAAGTCCATGACCTTTGTCTGTCCACATTGACCAGTCCCTCTAATTGTATCTGGATAATAGAATGGTCTGACCAGACACATGCATGAATTGTGGAGCTGTGTAAACTGGGGAGTAGAATCTGACTAATAAATATATAATCTAATTTGGTATAAATTTTGTGTGCTGGGGAGTAGTAAGTATGGTCATTCGTCTGCCCATATAACGTTACCCAGGTATCTATCACATTATGAGATTCTAAGATATTCTTAATATTTTTAGAGATGGAATTATGTCTGGTTTGTTTATTAGTGAGTTTGTGGGGCGTATCTACTTTGTGTGTTTTCAGATTAATATTAAAGTCTCCGGCTAATATGATTTTTGATTGTGACCATTGTGTCAGTAGGTGTGATAAGTGGTGAAAAAAGTTGTGCTGTTGTTCATTGGGTGCGTATATATTGCAAAGTGTAAGCGAGGTGTCTAGCATACGTCCTCTCACTATAAGATACCTGCCCTCTTTATCTGTCAGCACTTCTTCTTTGATAAAGTTAAGTGCATCATGTATAAGTATTGACACTCCTCTCTTTTTTTTGTCAGTTGTGGAGTGGTATTGTTGCGTGAAATATCTACTCCAATATTTGGGTATTTGATTATTTGTAAAATGGGTTTCTTGCAAGAATATAATATTAGCATTTAGGTTGTGATACTGTGTAATTGCTGTTTTTCTTTTATTATCCGTATTTAACCCCCTTACATTATGTGAGATTATTCTTATCTTGGGAGTCATGAGTCAGTTCCCCTCCCCTTCTCTACCTGTAGCTGACCAATATCTTCACTTGCAATGTTATGAAATCCTCTGCTCTCCTGTATAACTTTTCCTGATGGAGAAACTTTCGTCTCACCTGCTCGACGGTACATAAAATAAATTGAAATAAACAAAAAACAAACAACAATAAACATTTGAATCTTATAACATTGTTTTTCCCTGTAGCATATTTGCATAGTTCTAACCATAATGTCGGGATAGTAGTTTCTTAATATATAGAGTTACTAACAACTTAAATTTATTGAAAGTGGGAATTATATATATGGTCTAAGGAGCGGGTTGTAGTGGCATACGGCAAAGATATTGCCCAGATCTTATGTGAATGTTGGACTTAATCTGCTTATCCTCCATCACAAGTAACCAATGATTATATATAACATAAATTTTACATCTTTATGTCCATCAATATATCCCAAGCAAAGTTAGTTTTGTAGATTGACATTTATATACTCATCTGTATCCAGTATCCTCTGCCAATATTATGAGGGACACATGTAGGGTATAGTCCAAGAGATCAGGGAGTAGCGCTCTTCTAAGGATGCACCAAAAGAAGGCAAAGAAAAAAAAATCCCAGCCTCGGTCACTGTCTACTCCATGATTCAGGGTCTTTGTTTCTTCTTTGGAACTTTAGACCACTTCTCTGTTTGAGAGATGCTTTGTTGTTGTCCGCGTGGTCTTCTTCTGGTGTCTGGCTGACTTTCCCGCATTTCTGGACATTCTAATTTGAGAAGTTGGCAGGCCTCTAAGATATCCTCTTTGACTTTCACTGTGGTTGTTTTACCATCCTGGAATATATGAAGTGCGAAGGGGAATCCCCATCGATACGCTATTTGATTCTTCCGTAGCAATTGTGTTAGGGGACGTAGTGCTGAGCGTTTCTGTAAAGTTCTGAGACATAAGTCTTGGTAGAATTGTATTACAGATCCTTTGAATTTAAAAGTCGTATTCTTCCTAGCTGCCGCCATTATCTCCTCCTTTTCTTGAAAGTGGGATAATTTAGATATTATATCTCTTGGAGGTTCCCCCTCCTTTGGTTTTGCTCTAAGAGCTCTATGAGCTCTTTCCATTTGAAATTTTCCGTCTTCAGATGTCCCTGTGATGGCTTGAAATAGATGTTTTAAATACTCATTTAGTTCTGTTGCAGTTATTGATTCTGGAACACCCTTTAGGCGTATGTTGCACCTCCTGCTTCTATTTTCTAAGTCTTCCATCTTTTCAAGAATATCTTCTATATCCTGTTGTTGATCTGTCAGTTGATGTGTAATGTTAGTGATATCTTCTTCTATGGATTCATCCTTTTCTTCTAGTGTTTCCACTCTTATTCCAAGCTCCAATATATCTTGTTTAATTTCTGCAAGACTGCTTATTATTGTGTTTTGAAATGAATCCATTTTTTCCCACATCTTATTAAAGTTTGCATTGATATCTTTTTTGGAGACTAGGTGCCTTAAGTCCCCTTTAGTAGCAGGAATGTCACAATCATGTTGCTGAGGTTCCAATTCATGTTCTAACTCCTCATCTTGTGTGTTAGGTTCCATTTCCTTTATTTTATCACTTTTAGATGATTTGAAGAAAAGATTTGCTGCAGCAGATTTACATGGTGTAGTTAATTTATTTTGTCTTTTAGTTGCCATGTTGCAATGAATATTGCTAGTGCTAGAGTAACTGTGCTGCCTTTGCTTTTGTATGTTAATGCAGAGTCATCAGAGTTCAAACAATGCAGAAAGCAGCCTTTAAAGTCTTTAGTTAATGAGGGCAAATGCAGCTGTTATCTCAAACTGTATCTTCATTAAAATTTAAATGCTGCAGCTTTTTTTTTTTCCCTCCTTTATTTAAAAAAGTTTATACATAGACCAGTTGTAATCTCTGTTGCCTTTAGCTTATATTGTAGCTTGGGAAAAGTTATGAGGGAGAAGTGCAAACTGTCACTGTTTCATTTCTCTGCTGTGTTAAGATTATGAACTGACTTCTCCACACTTGCTTTATCTTAATATTTATTTCCCTCAGTCTTAAGTATCACTATATGTAGTGCTAAAACCAACCTGGTTTATTTGTGTATTGATTTCCCTTTGCACTGTTTAAAATAGATTGTTAGGCATTGTGTGATATTCAGCAGCTAGCTAGGAGTCCTGTCTGGTGGCCATCTTAGTTTATTCCCACATGGCTATATAAAGTTTTATAACTGTTATATTCTCATCATCCTTAAGCATGTATATTGTTTATAGGCTTACCAGACTTCTAGTGGAGATGTATCAGGTTATTGTTGATGCTGAGATGATTTTTCTGTCTCCATTTCTGAGTAGCTCCTTTTTCTTGTTTCCCTGCAGCTTGTAAAATCTTTTTCCAGCTTGAATTCCTTTATCTGCAGTTTTCTGATCACATTTTTGGTTGCTGTCTGCTATTGTAAAGTGTATTTAATGTCCTATAACAGACCTGCAAGCTTTTGAGAATTATAATCCCACTTTCTCTTGAAACTACAGCAGGAGCTCACACTTTACATGTCTGCCACCATGCTCATCCAGGCTCCACCCCCCCATGGGTATATTTAAAGGGACAGTATACACCAATTTTCATTTAACTGCATGTAATAGACACTACTATAAAGAATAATATGCATAGATTCTGATCTAAAAATCCAGTAAAAAAACATTAAAAAACTTACTTAGAAGCTCCCAGTTTAGCACTGTTAAAAATGTTAGCTGGAACACCCACTGAAAAACAGACACGCCTCCCCTGCATATGAAAAGACTCTTTACACAAACAGGAGCAATCTGAAGAAGGTATACATCAGTATTCTCCTAAAACTTTGGGGCTTGGTTAGGGGTCTGAAAATCAGTGCAAAAAAAAAAAAAAAAAAGAAAGAAAGAAAGAAAGAAAGAAGCTGTATAGGCTACATAAATGGATCATCTACAAAACATTTATGCAAAGAAAAATATAATGTATAATGTCCCTTTAAGAATTCAGTTTCTGCTCTATCGTTCCTAAAAAGTGCCAGCAAAAAGATCAACACTTTATCTTCACAATAAGAACAAATGATAATTAAGTCAACTTTTTTTTTTAAGCGAATAGTAAGAAAGCTTTAACACCCCGCTGAAGAAAAAACAAACCAAAACAAAGCTAAGTCACAGGATTGTATTTATTTCCTAACCACAGTTTTTTTTAATCGTTAACATTGTTTTATCTTTCAACAGCATTAAGATGTTGACATAATGGTGTTTGCATTTATTAGTTTCAAACACAAGCTTTGTTTTGATATTAACTTACTTTCAAATTATACCTCTGTTTTTTTAACCAAAAAAAAAAAATGATCTCACAGATGAATATATAAATCCCATTAATCAAACTGTCTATAGTAAGTTTGTGTGCTCTCTCATGTCAATAAATAAATAAATATATGTATATACACATACATACACACACACACTGGTATTGAGCTAGTTGTTCGTTCCTGTGAGTGCACTTCTCTCTGTATGTATATAGTCTCCCTATGGGAAAAAGGGGCAACCAGACGTGGACTCCTTGCTCAGTGTGCTTAGAGGAATATGGCTACACCAAACTGACAAGGCCCAATGAAGGCCGAAACAATCGCCTGGGGTTCTGTGTTCCTTGTTCGGAGAGGAATTGCCTGGTATTTTGGTGCTAGAATGTCCGTAATAGAAGGGATCAGACTAATATACTACAGGAAAGTTCTACTCTGTGAAAAGCATTACTGGGCTAAAAAGCTGCACCCAGGTGGTAAATCACCATAGAACAGGCTAACAATTGTATTGAGCCAGTTGTTCGTTCCTGGGAGTGCACTCCTCTCTCTCTCATATAAATACATTTTTTTCTCTCTCTCTCCATATTTATCAATTTACAATCCAGGCAAACATTCTCTCTTTCACAAGAGAATAGACTCACTCCTGGCTAAACAAACAATAGAGAAGGATAAAGCCACAACATATAAACATGTGAAATTTGGCTATTCTACTGACCAGTAAGCACAGCAGATAATCATTAATGTGTCAGTATCTATATTGCTTCCACAAGCAATTGGAAACCTAGCATCCATCATTAGTTGATTGACAGAGAAAGTACAAGTGTGCATAGAAGTACCAACAGCCAAAGATGTACACTACCAGTCAAAAGTCTTAGAACAACTTTATTATTCCAGTTATTGAAATGTAAGTTCATGTCCAGCGATTAACCTGAAATGTTACAAAAGTAAGTGTTAAACAGTTGAGGTTACCAAACAAAATGTATATTTCAGAGATATATATATATATTTTTAATTATTATCGGTTATTTGTAGAGCGCCAACAGATTTTGCAGCGCTATATACAAAGGCGGTATACAAGGTAGCAATTATTGGGATCAAATGGGTAGCGGGCGCTACCTAGAGTCCCATTGTTGTAGTCAGCTCTTGTGAAGGTGATCTGCAAGCAGTTGGGCTCTTAGTCTTATACTCTAAGGAGGTTTATCCTGGATAGTAATGGAGGAGAGGAACTGGTACTAGGAAAGGTTAGTGTAGGTTGTATGCATCCTTGAACAGAAGAGTCTTTAGGGAGTGCCTTAAACTTTTAAAACTAGGGGAAAGTCTTGTGGAGCGAGGCAGAGGGTTCCACAAGATGGGAGCCAGTCTGGAGAAGTCCTGTAAACGGGAATGTGAGGAGGTAACATGAGAGGAGGAGAGTAGGAGGTCGTGAGCAGAGAGAAGAGGGCAGGAGGGAGTATCTGGAGACAATGTCGGTGATATAGAGGGGAGCAGTGCAATTAAAGGCTTTGTATGTCAGAGTCAGAATTTTGTGTTTAATCTTGGAGGCAAGAGGAAGCCAGTGAAGGGATTGCAGTAGATGAAGAGCAAAGTGTAAGGAAGATGAGCCTGGCAGAGGTATTCATTATGGATTGTAAAAGAACTAGACGGCAGTTATGGAGACCAGAGAGGACGGAATTGCAATAGTCAAGACATTAAGTCATGGCCTGAATGTGAGGAGTGAAGTGTGACCCCAAGACATTGGCCATGCGGAGTAGGGGTAATTATGGAGTTGTCAACAGTTATAGAGAGATGGGGGGGATTTTAGAAGAAGGGGGGGGGGGAAGGAGCTCAGTTTTGGAGAGATTTAGCTTAAGGTAGTGAGAGGACATCCAGGAAGAGATGTGAGAAAGACTGTTAGTGACACAGGTTAGCAAGAAAGGAGATAGGTCTGGAAAGATGTAGATTTGAGTGTCGTCGGCATAGAAATGATATTGAAACCCGTGGGACTTTATTAGGGAACCTAATGATGATGTGAAGATTGAGAAGAGAAGGGGACTAATGACAGAGCCTTGCGATACTGCAACAGAAAGCGGGCAAAGGAAGCCCTATAGAAGGCTTCACTAAAAGTACAGTTAGACAGGTAGGAAGCGAACCACGAAAGGGCTGTGTCACAAATGCCAAAGGATTGGAGGGTTTGGAGCAAAAGAGGGTGGTCAACAGTATCAAAGGCTGCAGACAGATCAAGGAGAATAGGCAGAGAGGGGTGGCCTTTGGATTTTGCTGTGAGTAGGTTGTTGGTAACCTTAACAATTGTTGTCTCTGTGGAGTGATGGGGGCGAAATCTGAGAGACTATTTTGTTTCTGATGGAATTGATTTTGTTATTGAAGTGGCTGGCAAAAGCTTGAGCTGACAGAGAAGTTGTATTAGGAGGTAGGGGTGGGCGGAGAGGAGTGTTGAAAGTGGAGAACAGATGTTTTGGGTTTGAAGAAAGAGTGGATATAAGAGTAGAGAAGAAGTGTTGCTTATAAAGATTAAAGGCAGAGTAATAGGAGTTCAAGAAGAACTTGTAGTGAAGAAATTTAGCTGAACTCCAAAGTTTTCTCTGGTGCCGCTCAACAGTACGGGAACATCTGCGTAGGTACCGTGTCAGAAGAGCATGCCAGGGCTGAGGGTGAGTGTGTGATTTCCGAGCTATGGTAAGAGGGACCAGATTGTCAAGGACCGATGTAAGGGTGGAATTATAGTGGCAGTGTGGTCAAGGCAGAAAAGGAGGAGATGGCTGAGAGGAGAGATTCAAGAGAACTAGCGAGTTGTTGCTGATCTAATGTCATAATCCTTCTGTGAAGTTTGGTGCGAGGAGTAGAAGAAGGGAGAGTTGTAGGGAGGGATGAGATGTTGCAAGTGAGGAGATGATGGTCAGAAAGAGGAAAAGGGGGAATTTGTGATGTTTGAAATAGTGCATCGATAGCTAAAGATCAGCATGCTAAGGCACTGTAGCTGAGCTCTGTAGCAACCCAAGGGTTGCAGGTTCGATCCCCGCGAGGTTCACTCAGCCTTTCATCCTTCCGAGGTTGATAAAATGAGCAGCGCCTTGAGACCCTTACGGGTGATTAGCCGCGCTTTACAAGTACCCAATACATACATACATACATCAAGGGAGTCACCATCTTTGTGAGTGGGAGAGTCAGTCCATTGTGACAGTCCGAAAGAGGAAGTGAGTTGCAGAAGTTGTTTTGCAGAGGAGGCAGTGGAATTGTCAAGGGGGATGTTGAAGTCACCAAGAATGAGGCCAGGAGTGTCTGAGGAAAGGAAATAAGGTAGCCAGGCAGAAAAGTGATCTAGAAATTGAGTTGAGGAGCCAGGGGGCGGTATATTACTGCAACATGTATAAAGAGGGGAGAGAATAAGCAAATCATGTCGGTTATAAACAAAGGTCTTTTTCAGGGAACAAGTAATGAGCTATTCAGCAGCAACAAAATCAAATTAGGCCTTGAAAGTTGATGTTAAATAAACCCTCTTGTCTGTATCAAAACATTATTACTACAGCCTTTTAAGCATTATTTGGACAGTATTGTACTGCATTAAGTAGTATATTGCTATCATAATGGTGAGAAAAAAGGCAATTAAAGGGACATGAAACAAAAAAAATATGTATTTCATGATTCAGACAGAGCATAGTTTTTTTTTAATAACTTTATTTTTATTCAATAACCAATATTGTAACAAAACAAAGCATATCTCATGCATAATTACATTATGCTTTTTTTTTTACATTTTTCTTTGTTACTACAGGGAGTGCAGAATTATTAGGCAAATGAGTATTTTGACCACATCATCCTCTTTATGCATGTTGTCTTACTCCAAGCTGTATAGACTCGAAAGCCTAATACCAATTAAGCATATTAGGTGATGTGCATCTCTGTAATGAGAAGGGGTGTGGTCTAATGACATCAACACCCTATATCAGGTGTGCATAATTATTAGGCAACTTCCTTTCCTTTGGCAAAATGGGTCAAAAGAAGGACTTGACAGGCTCAGAAAAGTCAAAAATAGTGAGATATCTTGCAGAGGGATGCAGCACTCTTAAAATTGCAAAGCTTCTGAAGCGTGATCATCGAACAATCAAGCGTTTCATTCAAAATAGTCAACAGGGTCGCAAGAAGCGTGTGGAAAAACCAAGGCGCAAAATAACTGCCCATGAACTGAGAAAAGTCAAGCGTGCAGCTTTCAAGATGCCACTTGCCACCAGTTTGGCCATATTTCAGAGCTGCAACATCACTGGAGTGCCCAAAAGCACAAGGTGTGCAATACTCAGAGACATGGCCAAGGTAAGAAAGGCTGAAAGACGACCACCACTGAACAAGACACATAAGCTGAAACGTCAAGACTGGGCCAAGAAATATCTCAAGACTGATTTTTCTAAGGTTTTATGGACTGATGAAATGAGAGTGAGTCTTGATGGGCCAGATGGATGGGCCCGTGGCTGGATTGGTAAAGGGCAGAGAGCTCCAGTCCGACTCAGACGCCAGCAAGGTGGAGGTGGAGTACTGGTTTGGGCTGGTATCATCAAAGATGAGCTTGTGGGGCCTTTTCGGGTTGAGGATGGAGTCAAGCTCAACTCCCAGTCCTACTGCCAGTTTCTGGAAGACACCTTCTTCAAGCAGTGGTACAGGAAGAAGTCTGCATCCTTCAAGAAAAACATGATTTTCATGCAGGACAATGCTCCATCACACGCATCCAAGTACTCCACAGCGTGGCTGGCAAGAAAGGGTATAAAAGAAGAAAATCTAATGACATGGCCTCCTTGTTCACCTGATCTGAACCCCATTGAGAACCTGTGGTCCATCATCAAATGTGAGATTTACAAGGAGGGAAAACAGTACACCTCTCTGAACAGTGTCTGGGAGGCTGTGGTTGCTGCTGCACGCAATGTTGATGGTGAACAGATCAAAAAACTGACAGAATCCATGGATGGCAGGCTTTTCAGTGTCCTTGCAAAGAAAGGTGGCTATATTGGTCACTGATTTGTTTTTGTTTTGTTTTTGAATGTCAGAAATGTATATTTGTGAATGTTGAGATGTTATATTGGTTTCACTGGTAAAAATAAATAATTGAAATGGGTATATATTTGTTTTTTGTTAAGTTGCCTAATAATTATGCACAGTAATAGTCACCTGCACACACAGATATCCCCCTAAAATAGCTATAACTAAAAACAAACTAAAAACTACTTCCAAAACTATTCAGCTTTGATATTAATGAGTTTTTTGGGTTCATTGAGAACATGGTTGTTGTTCAATAATAAAATTAATCCTCAAAAATACAACTTGCCTAATAATTCTGCACTCCCTGTATATTGGATTTTTTCTTGAAATTTTCTAGAGCGATAGGAGTAATTTAATGTTGATCGCATTAGGTATCTTTTAACAACCCCCATAAGCAATATGGAAGGGGACAAGAGAGTGGGGGGATACAAATAATAATAATAATAAAAAAAAAATAAACCCCGACAGGGCCCTGTGCAGTCAATATAAAGCATAGTAAGAAGAAATTTATGAGAGTTAGCTACTGGGTATATTAAATTTACCATATTCCTAGTAACACCATTTCTGAATATCTAAATGGGTATATTAAATAATCTATTTCTTTTTTTGGAAAGATTTTTATGAATGAATTTTCTGAAAAAAGTTGCAAACATCTTGAGTGTCATGTAATTTTGTATTGTATTGTTCCATTATGCATGGTTTTTCATGCAATTTCTAATCTCTGATATACTAGGTGTTGAAGATTCTTTCCATTTTTTGAATATTAAATATCTGGTAGCTAAAATAGCAACATTAACATAATAGAATTCCTTCCAGTAAGAAAAAAATTGTTCTTACTGGAAGGAATTCTATTCTTTTATTCTTAGAAATACTATTTTTGCATACGACAGAGCCAGATGGGAGATTTCCACCTTTTTAAGCAGCCAGTATTCTAGTTTATTCCACACCAATCTAATCTTTGGACAATCCCATAGCATATGCTTGAGGTTAGCAGCACTTGATGAACATTTCAGGCATTTATTAAAGTGGGTATTCCCACATTTATGTCCCTTATCAGGCGTAAAATATGACATATGAAGAAGTTTAATATGGGATTCTCTCCATGTAGATGAAAAAGTAGTGCGGTTAACTTCCGTAATAGATGCTTGCATAATACCATCCTCTACTGAAGCCAAAGCTAAAACCGGTGCCCACTTAGATTCTATTTTTGTTATATTGTTGGGGCCTTTACATGAATTCAGTATTTGATAACAAGGATAAATTAACATCTGCCCATTTTTCACTAAAGTCAGCCAATTATCTAAGGGTCTCAATGTCCAGTTCCAACCAGAGTAATTTATTAATTTCCAAATATAATGGCCTGCCTGCAAATAAGCATAAAAATCCTTCTGGGGGAGTTCATAATCCCTTCTAAGATCCCTAAATGTTTTGATATCTCTCTCTGGTATGTCCAATAATTGGACCACCTTTTCTAAACCTAGAACTTGCCACTTTTGAAAAAGTAATGATTGTATGCTGGCTTGAAATTGAGGATTCCCTTTTAATGGTAAGTGTTTAGAGACTCTTCCATCTCTGTGGCAAAAGGACTGTAGTGTTAGGACCATTCGAATTGGGGCACCTTGTAAGTGGTGACAGGCTAAGCAAAATATGGTCATATTGTGTAACTAAGTTCCCAATATTATTTAAAAAGAATAGTTGTCTCTTGATGTATTTGCAGGCAATTTTTTGCAGCAGTTCAAAAAATATGTTGTGCTTTTGAAAATGGATGTGCGCTGATACCTTTTTGTTTGTGTAATTACTGGGTCATATTGGCAGCACTCCCAGATGTGGATATAAACTTTTTGTAAGGTGTGCTAAAAAAACAAAAACAAATTTTGTATTTGTATTTATATATATATATATATATATATATATATATATATATATATATATATATATAGATTCACTATTTCAATAGAGAGTAACACGAAGAGGACACAGTAGTGTCCTCTCCAAAGAAAGACAGGGATTTCAGCACTCCCAAAATTTTTTTTTAACTCTTTAATAAGAAATATCCATAAAGTATTCAAATGAAAAATGGTGCTCCCCACCCCAGCGTAACCTGTTCAGCGGCTGTGCCCCCTAAATCAAACCCCACATAGATAGTTAATAAATGAGTTTTATTACAAGTGCAAATAAAAATCAAGTGTTTCAAAATGTAAAAAACACATAGAAAAAGCTGGCCAGCTCTCATTGGTTATTAACGATGCAATAATAATAACCTTAAATATAGTTATAACAAAGTTATTTGGCAACACCCCAAACCAGTGGGTAGCCCTGTGAATACACAGGAATCTGCTACCATGGATATATGAGGGGATCCATGCAAAATAACTAAGAAGACAGCAACAAGTATTGGCAACACCTCTCTCAGAGGATAACCCAAACTGATTGGTTATATGTTATCATGAGGTAAGTACCTGAGGATCTATGCCTAATACTTCTAAATATAAGCAAAAAAGTGCATGTAAGTTGTCATGACATGTAAGGCTTATTTTACACTTTCGTACTAATGGACAACACCCTTACCAGAGGATAGCACCAATATAATAAAAGGTTCCAACTACCATAGTAAACCATATACGGGATCTATGTCCATAGAATACTACTAGCGTAATCACAGCAAGTATGAACCATTAGCATAAAATGTATCAAGCAGGCAAAAAAGGGAAACATATTAAAGAGTTACTTGTACTTCATTGCAACATGTAGTGAAAAATTTTGCAAACAGAGATTACTCTGTTACTTGGTTTCTTAAGGAGTGTATTCCATTTAGAAAGTTAGACTCGATAGTCCAAAGATACTTATCAAGTGACTCCTGGATATTCGGTTCTCCGTTACATCCTTATGTCATCGCCTGATCTGGATACAGCGACTTGCTTCTTTTGGGATTCCCAGACTGTATTTACAGCTAATATGGTTCCAGAAAGCTGTGTTTAACATTTGCATCGAGCAAACAAGATGAAGCTTGATTCCCAGCTGTGCGATAGTGACGTTCCACGCCTTGCGTCCTTGTCCTCTTCGTGTTTCTCTCTATTGAAATAGTGAATCTATATGTGCATCAGGGTCTGCACCCATGTATATTTTCTATAAATTATATTATCCTACTCCCCAATAATTTTTGTATATATAAATATATATATATATATATATACAAATTATATATATATATATATATATATATATATTAGAGAGAGAGAGAGAGAGAGAGTATACCCACTTTTCTTATTTATTCTGTTTTGCATATAATATTTCCACACTGCAGCTCATTTTTGAATTAGTGAAATCGTGAATTATTTAATAGTTGAGCTTGCTTTCCCCCTTTATTTGTGTTTTCTCATATACCCTCACTATTGGGACCCCATTGGTGCTGGGTCTGACAAACATTTTTATTCTGCTTCCCTGCCAAAGAAATTTTGTTCCCCACACAGTTTTGCACAATTAAAAGTGGGATCTGCCATTAAGCACCAATAAACAATAGCACACAGCTTCTCAAACATACTTTTAAGGCAAGCTGCCTAAACTGGTGCCCAATAAAACACTGGTTGGAATAACTTTAGATAGACCTAATTCTCTTAGGCTCTTCCCTGCTCTCCAAACCAAGTATATTTGTGGCAACTTTCTCAATCCCTTAACTCATAAGGTACCGCCAAGTATAATGTCCTCAGTTTTTACCTAAAGGACAGCCTAAGAATACTACCAATGTTTTGTCACATTAAGGCAAATATAAAAACTTATATACACCATCCAAGGTTTTAAAACCAAAACATAGTTAATGTGCAAAAAAATAGTCCTAAACAATACAATCTAAGCATAGTAAAGCGTTAAACACATGAGAATTAATTCTGAAAATTCCACAGCATTTAAAAGCATGTAAAAAACAACAACAACGTTAATAGCAATGTATAGAAACAACCAGAAAACTTATATTAGAAACTCTAATTATCCATACTCTTTAGGTTTAGTGCTTGATAGCATAAATTATGCTTACCTGATAATTTCATTTCCATCTGTATGGGAAGAGTCCACAGCTGCATTCCTTACTTGTGGGAAATACTGAACCTGGCCACCAGGAGGAGGCAAAGACAACCCAACCAAATGCTTAAATACCTCCCCCACTTCCTCATAACCCCAGTCATTCTGCCGGGGGAACAAGGAATAGTAGGAGAAATATCAGGGTGAAAAAGGTGCCAGAAGAAAAAATTTCAAATTTAGGGCTGCCCATCGGAAAATACGGAGCTGTGGACTCTTCCCATATAGATGGAAATGAAATTATCAGGTAAGCATAATTTATGTTTTCCATCTTAATATGGGAAGAGTCCACAGCTGCATTCCTTAATTGTGGTAAACATATACCCAAGCTCTAGAGTACACAGAATGCTAACGGGAGGGAAAAAAGAGAGGCGGACCCTAATCTGAGGGCACCACACCCTGCAAAACCTTTCTCCCGAAAGCTGCTTCAGCAGAAGCAAAAACATCAAACTTGTAAAATTTTGGAAAAAGTATGAACCAGATAGCCACCTTACAAATCTAATCCATAGAGGCCTCATTTTTGAAGGCCAAAAAGGAAACCACTGTTTTTGTAGAATAAGCCGTAATCCTCAGAGGAGGTTTATGTCCTGCCGTTTCTATGCTAAACGAATGACACTCCTCAGACAAAAAGATAAGGAAGTCGAAGAGGCCCTCTGACCCCTTCGCTTCCCGGAAAAGAGAACAAACAGAGAAAGAGGTTTGACTAAATTTCTTCATAGCCCGAAGGTAGAACTTCAAGGCACAAACCACATCCAGAAATACGTTTTAAACGTTCCTTCGACGAACGAGGATTAGGACATAAGAAAGGAACCACAATCTCTTGATTGATGTTGCGAATTGACACAACCTTAGGAAGAAAACCTAACTTGGTTCGTAGAACAGCCTTATCGGCATGAAAAGCCAGATAAGGAGTGACGCTTTGCAAGGTGGCAATCACAGATACTCTGGGCGCAGAAGCAATAGCTAGTAGAAAAGGAACCTTCCAAGACAATAGTTTAATGTCTACTTCATGCATAGGCTCCAACGGACAAGATTTCAACTCCAAGGAGGAGTCTTAGAGCTAAACACAGGTCTGATCCCAGCAGAGCCTTAACAAATGGCTGCACATCTGGAAGCTCTGCAAACCTCTTGTGCAGTAACACAGACAGGGCCCAAAAAAGTCCCTTCAGGGGACTTGCAGAAAAGCCCTTCTCCAGTTCTTCCTGGAGAACAGAATAAGTAAGGTCCTCCACACCTTATGATAGATGCGACAAGCAACCAGCTTACAAGCTTGAATGAGAGTAAAATAACTCTCTCAGAAAACCCTCTCTTGCCTAGGACTAAGCGTTTAATCTCCACGCAATCAGTCTCAGAGAATCTAGACATTGATGAATAAAGAGACCTTGGTCAGCAGATCCCTGCGACAAGGTAACTTCCACGGAGGAGATGATGACATCCCCATGAGATTTGCAAACCATATCCTTCGCGGCCAAGACGGACCAGTCAGTATCACTGACGCCTGCTTGACTCGAGCCACTACACTGGGAAGTAGCGTTAAAAGTCAGAAAGGATAAATTAAATACCTCCAAGGTACCGCTAATGCATCCATTAGCTCTTTTTAAGGATCCCTGTACCTCGACCCCTATCTGGGTAGCTTGGTATTGAGACGTTATAAGATCTTCCACTTGCAAATCTCTGCAAACACTCGGGATGGAGAGACCATTCTCCCGGATGAAAGGATTGTCTGCTGAGGAATCCACTTTCCAGTTGTCCACACCCAGAATGTGGATCGCTGACAGAGATACTTCCTTCAAAACTAGGTAGCTTCTCGCTCCCCCTTGATGGTTGATGTAAGCCATATATTGTTTAATTGGAATCTGATTAACTGGGACGAACCCAGCAGACGTCAAGCCTTCAGAGCATTGTATATTGTCCGAAGATCCAAAATGAGATCAGGAGGGAGCTTTACCTCCTGAGACCAGATGCCCTGTGCCTTCCTGGTACCCCAAACCGCTCCCTATCCTGACAGACTCAAAACCGTAGTCACAATCACCCAGGATGGTCTTGAGACGGACGCCCCTCAGGACAAGCGGTCCGGACAAAACCACCAAGAGAGCGATTCTCCCGATTGGTTGTCCAGAGAAATCTTTTGAGACAAATCGGAATGATCTCTGTTCCACTAGTTCAGCATGCGCAGTTTCAACAGTCTTAGGTGAAACCTGGCAAAGGAAATGATGTTCAAGCTGGACACCATGAGACCAATCACCTCCATACACCGAGCCACAGATGGCCTTAAGGAGATCTGGAGGGCAAGACATGTTGAAGCTAGCTTGCAACGTCTCTGGTCCGTTAGTCTACATAGACATGAGAATATTTCTTCTATTATAGTACCCGAAAAGTCTACCCTGGTACTTGATACAAGATAACTCTCTCTAAATTATCTGCCATCCATGGGATTGAAGAAGACAGATAAGATATTCTGAATGGTCCACTCTTCGAAAAATTTATTTAGCTAGACCAAATGGAAAGGCAATAAACTGGAAGTGCTGATCCAGAAATGCAAACCTTAGAAACTGGAAGTGGTCCTAGAGGATTGGTACGAAAAGGTAGCATCCTTCAGATCTATCGTGGTCATGAACTACCCCTCTCAAACGAGGGGAAGAATGGACCTTATTGTCTCCATCTTAAACAAGGTGACATTTAAAACCTGCTTAAGCACTTTAGGTCCAGAATCGGATGGATAGTTCCCTCCTACTTAGGGACCACGAAAAGTTTTGAATAGTATCCCAAACCACTCACTAATATAGGCATCGGGACAATAACTCCTAGAGGACAGATCCCATAAACACACCCAGAAAGGCTTCCCTCCTTTCATGTCATGAAGACAGGAGGAACCTGCCCTTGGGTGGATGAGACTTAAAACCTATCTTGTAACCCTGAGCTATGACCTACAGGACCCATGAATCCTGCACGTCCCTGAACCAAGTGACTGAAAAGAGCTACATACTGCCCCCTACAAGATCCAGAAGAGGACCGGGGACTTCCCATTCACATAGACTCAGTGGGCTTCTTGCTCTGCTTTGATTTATTCCAGGACTGAGCCGGCTTCCAAGAGCTCTTGGTTTGCTCTGGCTTAGCGGAGGACTGCTGACATGAGCTTTATCAGAACGAAAATCGTCCCTTATATAAGTTCATATACTCTTGCGGTAGGAGGGCACCCTTGCCCCCTGTGACTGTGAAGATAATTGAGTCTAGGCCTGGACCAGATAAAATCATTCCCTTAAAGGGAGGGAAGAAGTCTAGACTTAGAAGTCATATCCGCAGAGCATGACTTCAGCCAGAGCCCGACGGGCCTGAACAGAAAATGCTGAAGCCATAGCATTCAAGCGAATAAACTGCCTAATAGCAGCACAGATAAAAGAATCAACAACCCCTCAAGGCCGTAAATCTTTTCTGAGTTGAGGGGATCCTCCACCCTGATCAAATCTTATGAGGAGTCACACCAGAAGGTAGTTTCTCCAAAACCACGGCAACAGCCACCACCGGTTGAAACAAATATCCCGTATGCTGAAACATCTTTCTTAATAGAGTTTCCATCTTTTATCCATGGGTTCTTCAAACGAAAAACTATCCTCAAGCGGAATAGTAGTACGTTTAGCAAGGGTGAAGATAACGCCATCCTATTTAGGGACGGAACCTCAGAACTCCATTGAGAGTCCAGGATCGTGGACAATTTGTTAAAGGCAGAAGAGGGGGAAAATAATCTAATCCTGTCCCATTCATTCTTAAAAATGTTTGCCATCTAACAGGAGAAGGGAAGGATAAGGTACTACCCTGTCCTCAAACTCTATCCAATTTAAGAATTAAAGGTTCATCAGGCAATTTCAAACAAGGAACCCCGAGGGGAACTGAGAGCGGGTGCGCTAAGTGGACAAAAACAATCAAGTTTGTGCACAAACCATATGGTTTCCGTGGAGTCGGGCGGTGAAATAAAGACAATGTGAAGCAAAAGTTGCAAACGGCAAAGCTCCTCTGGTCCTCGGAGTGAAGATTTCTGAAAATTAAAAGTGAAAAAGAGGGCGCCACATAGCGTGATACTGTTGTTGCAAGATCAAAAGGAAGAGTATTCAAAAAAGGCTTACCGAAAAGCTATGCACCGTACTGTGACCGGTGCTATCAGGCAGACTAACACTCTCAGTGGTTAGCACACTGGGTGGCCTCAGATGTACTGCAGGCAGGTGAGTCTCTGTGTGGCTTGATTGGAGTAACCAAACGTCTGTGCAGAATGTATGTTACAGACTGCAGTAGGTTTTGAGATAAAAACACCTTTTCCAGGTTGGATCAATGAAGATATGAGACAACTTCAGTGTGACAAAATTAAAATCTTTAATCCATATAAGAATTGCTACGCGTTTCTAGACCAATGTCTGGTCTTTTCCTCAGGCATAAAAACAATGGATACAATTTGAACAAATTGAGACCTTAAATACAGGTAAGTTTAAAAGCGGAAGTTGTCATAGTTTCAAAAAAGAGACCACTCGTAACTAAGTTAACACTGTGGATCTTATCAACACTAATTGTGAAATCTACATCTGTAAACTTAACCATTGTTAACAATATGTATCAAAATATCGCTAAGATGTTTCTGAACTATTTAAAGTATCTGTCACAGATCTTGTTGGGATAGATAATACTAAATATGTAAGATAACTGCAGCTGCTCCTAGCAGATACAAGTATGCGTATGAAGAATATTTAAATCTGAAATGTTTATTCAGAAACTGACATATGGCGTTGTTTTGAAGATATGTAGTTATGGATAAATGTAAATCGTGTAAAGTATAATGTGAATGTGGAAAGAACGATATAAAACTGGAAATAGGATAACAAATTGTATGAAGATAAAACCAGGCAATTTCGCCTCTGAAACCAATGACTTTGCCAAAAACTTCCTTTAGAAGAAAGTGCAAATTCCTAAAATTAAGTCTGGTTCCTCCACAGTCGAAGGTTTAGAGTTAGCAGACTCCGACCCAGAATGTTCATACTCTGAAATCTCAGAAAGAACTTCATCCTCGGATAACCCTCAGTTAAATCCAATACATTATCTGATGTACTCTGGGAAGGAGTGCAATATATAACCTTTCGCTTGAGCTTAGCCGGGGGAGGTTAAAGCATTTAAGGCTGCAGACACCACCATATGAACTGCGCAGTAACGTCTGGAGAAAAAAGCCCCCCCTCCAGATGGAGGATTAGCAATGCTAGGAGGAAACTGCATGTTTAGAGATATATAAGAATGTAGGGTACACACCTCACTGGACGATAACTCCTCAGAGGTGGACGGCTCCGTGGTATCAAACATGTTTGATATTATCACATTATTAAGGCATATAATACATAATTGAGAGGGTAGAACTAAGGCCTCCTCACCATATAAACAGGAATTACTCATTAGGAATAGAGGGAGACCCTCTATAGTAACAGAATCCTCCATCACTAGTGCAATAACCAGAGAACTAGAGAAATAAAACATCTTATTTTATTAAAAAACAGCACCTTTATACCCCAATGGCTGGGGCACTCACCACCTCATATGACCCAGAAAGTACTGAGATTTATGGCTCCTCTCTGATAGACACCCGGTCAGGAAAAAGGGAACGAATCACATGGTGCACAATGCAGGACCGTCCCCGCTATGAGAAAACGCGCCAAGCTTGTAAGCTGCATGGCTCTCAAAGTGAAACCTGTATATTCCATAACAGCCTATAAGACCATAACATCTCACACATAAAAGCAGCATAAAATCAAACATATATGATTATCCCCCCTGTTCAATAATCCCCCCTAAGGAGATATTAACCCTTAATTCTATACAGATAAAAGGAGTCACACTGTGACTTTGTCTTCTTGCGTTATCATATATGTATAAAAAATTAAACGATCTTACCAGAATCTACGCCATGGAACAGCAACACGGCTCTTCAAGAGTGACAGATAGTAGCATCGCTTCTGACATGGACTTGAGTGAAGAAAGCAGTCAGCAAAACTCGTCAACGCTGATTGCCTATGGAGCTGTTAGTATGAGTTGGGATGTTTTCTCAGAAAGACTCTCCCTGCATCTCCGGACTCAAACTTTCATCCATGCTCTCACCGAGAGCCTGACAGGACTACTTAAAACTCCAGTCCCATCTCGAAAAGTACTTCCGTCCATAAGAGACTACTCCGAAATCTTCGAACACTTCTCTGCCAATCTCCTAAGTAAGGAATCCAGCTGTGGACTCTTCCCATATTAAGATGGAAAATCAACATAGTATACATTTGTTTTTGGCCATTCCTGAAACTTCAGATAACCGTATAGGTTTTTGAGTAATTGTAGCTACTCGATTGGCATGTTGCAATATTACTGTGGTGGCGAATAAGTAATACTTCTGGTAGCTCAATACCTCCAAATGGTGCAAACATGGAGCCAGTCGTGCTCACAATCCATGCTTAAAGAAATAATCTTTATTAATATTCTAATAGTATAAACAAAAAGAGAGTTTTTTTGTTGTTGCTTTTTCTGTATACTTTTACAATATTAATAAAGATGCCCTTTATATCATGGATTTAGCCAGACTGGGTGAATATTGTACCGAATGAAGTGGATGTAAAAAACAGATAGCAAAAACTAAGCAAAAATATCCATAAATGTGGCACAACAAAATGCATAGGAAGTTCAGGGAATCCAAACAATGTATTATTAACTAAAGAAGCAAAGTTTACCATCAAGCGCTAAGCTGAGAAGAAAATAATGCTCTTACTAGGCAATACTGGTCTATCAATAATCCAATAGAGTATACAAATGAAAAATAAGTTTATAAAAAAAACAACATTTTTGAAGCCAGAAACATCCTAAAAAGTGAAAACATTATGCAAACCTCTTTGAAACGCTGCAAAACAGAATAAGGAAAAAGGAGAATAAAATATCAAACAAACCTTCTGGCCAGAATGAGTTTTTTTCCCCCAGAAAAACAATAAGGCTCATCAATTAAAATTCTGAAATATAATCTTGTCCTTTAAACTGATTAAAAGAGGAATTACACATGTTGTTTAATAAAAGGCAAAACATAAACCTTTACATCTTTCCATAAATATAAGGAACATAGGAATAAATATATCTTTAATTTAAAACAAACCATTACATTATTTATGGAGCCTAAAACGTAAAAAAATTTTTGTTTGTTTTTTTAATTTGAAATCAATTGTGTTTTATTTTCTGCACCTCAGAAAATGCAACCCAATAAAAACTGCTTGAATGTAAATTTTTCTCTCACAAATAATCATAGAGGGATGTCTAGAGCTTTGCCCTCATTCATAAAGGAAGCTAACTCAGAAATCCTTTTTACCTGGGGCTTGTCTAAGAACTTGGCATCCTCTGTAACACAATAGCACTGTGATGGAACAAACAGTTATCTACCTTATAATAAGTGGAATAGTACAGGAAAGGTACATTTGCACTCAGGAAATGTTTCAGTATAAGTTGTTTCTGAAAACTCCAGTGAGATACATATCTAAAAATGATAAAGTCCTTTGTGACTATAGTCCAACTCAGATAAGTTAAGCAAAGCTGAAGAAAGTAAAATAGTAAATTGTATACAAATCAACAACTATGCCTTGGCAAGCTTTCAAAAAAGATAAAACAGTGTATACTGAAAGGGTGAATAAAACACTAGGAAAGACTAAAAATAATAACATATAGACAGTAAACACAGAGAAATATAACCGTGAATCTGGCACACAACCAGCCATAATTCAGTGCAGTGCAGCCAGAACTCACTGCAGAACACATTAACTTTAAAAAGTCTACATTATTATTAAACATACCCGATATTGATGCTGCTGTTCATGAAGCAAAAGTGTACTAGTACAAGTTGGAAAAGAGAAAAAGCAAATGTTTTATTAATATCTTTTTTGATTCTACAAGCTCTATGTGCTCCATAGGGGTAGAAAATAAGACACAGAAACAGACCACACAATCCTAGGGCAAATAGGAAGAATCAGAAACAATGCTGACAGGAAGGGGGCATGTAGGAAAAGAAGCCCCCTCTGTAGACTTCTGTGAGCTTCTACCATATTCCAATCATATAAAAAAGGACTTATAGTTACCTATAAATCAGTTGCTGTCCAATAGCAGTCAATCAAGGACTTCTCTGGCTACAGAAAGGGATAGAGGAACATCTACAAAAATAACTTGGTAACAGCTCATCACGCTATGAACATGGTATCAGACAGTGATATCAGACTATTCTTCAAAGATATGATAGGATCAAGCAGCCAACATAAAGTCAGTTCATGCCATGGATCAAGTGGATAATGCTACAAAAACGGGTATTCTTTTATCCTAATTTCCTGTCATGTATTTTGCACAAGTTTTAAAGTGCAACTTGGAAGTCTTGTGTAGTACTGTGAACTCATATTACCTTAATTTGACAGAAAATAACACCAGTAAAAAACTATTCATCTTTGAGTGTCCATCACTACTATCATAATCCTGTTTTCAGGATACTATAGAAAGAGAACCTAAGTATCAACATACAGAGATGCTCTCACACCAGACTCGCCAGGCAGACATCATTGTAGAGTAGACCTGTGTGTAGTTCTGTTATGAATGTTAAAATAATTTTAAAAAAAAGGATGGCTTAGCATAATGAGCCCAATCAAATTCAATATAAATGTTATGCAGGAAACATAGTGTTACACAGAAATATGATGTAGGATTTCAATAATGTATTTACTATGTTATTTTTAAGTATAAACATTTACCATTTTATACAATTTCACTCTGCTTTGACTTTAAGAAATTAACCCCTTCCCGCCGTTAGGACGGCATGGAACGTCCTAACCATTTGGCTGTCCTGAAGCCGTTGCAGCTTTCTAAATGGGATCACATGCTGGAGGTGCGCCTTGCGTCATAGGCACTATACCCGGACCAGATCCCATCATTGAAATCACGTGATCGCATGAACGATCGCGTGAGTTCAATTTTTACTTATTTGCATGATGTAGAAAAAAAAGTCCCGGCAGGAAGGGGTTAATAAATGCTTAAAGGGACACTGAACCCAATTTTTTTCTTTTGTAATTCAGATAGAGCAGCAATTTTAAAGGGACATAATACTCATATGCTAAATCACTTGAAACTGATGCAGTATAACTGTAAAAAGCTGACAGGAAAATATCACCTGAGCATCTCTATGTAAAAAGGAAGATATTTTACCTCACAATTTCCTCAGCTCAGCAGAGTAAGTTCTGTGTAAAAAGCTATACTCAGCTGCTCCCAGCTGCAGGTAAAAAAAAAATTAAAAATGAAGAAATGAACAGCAGCCAATCAGCATCAGCAGTGCTGAGGTCATGAACTCTTACTGTGATCTCATGAGATTTGACTTAACTCTCATTAGATTTCATAGTAAGCTTCCTTTACCTGATTGGTGAAATAATATGAGAGTGCACAAAGCTCATCCTTTCAGTTGTCCCGGGACAGACATACTAATATGCTGCTTAGAAATCCTTTACAATGGGAGGTGGCTACTGAGGAACTTTTGAGGTTAAATATCTTTATTTTTTACATAGAGATGTTCAGGTGATATTTTTCTAATCAGCTTTTTACAGCTATACTGCATCACTTTCAAGTGTTTAAACATTTGGGTATTATGGCCCTTTAAGCAACTTTCTAATTTACTCCTATTATCAATTTTTCTTCGTTCTCTTGCTATCATTATTTGAAAAAGAATGCATCTAAGCTTTTTTTTTTGGTTTCAGTACTCTGGACAGCACTTTTTTATTGGTGGATGAATTTATCCACCAATCAGCAAGGACAACCCAGGTTGTTCACCAAAAATGGGCCGGCATCTAAACTTACATTCTTGCATTTCAAATAAAGATACCAAGAGAATGAAGAAAATTTGATAATAGGAGTAAATTAGAAAGTTGTTTAAAATGTCATGCCCAGTCTGAATCACAAAAGAAAATTTTTGGGTACAGTGTCCCTTTAAATAAACAGACAGTATGGGAATGTGTAGACAAGCATGCCAAATTGATGCAACTTGAACAGGACTAAACCATATGTTAGGGAAAAGGCACTGAAATGTGTCTGACACTACTTTTTCTCTTCCATAAGAATCAAATTGTCCTTATAAACCTTAGAGAGAAGTTGACCCTATTGACATCATAGGCAAGAGCCTAGTAAACTCAAGGGCTCTAATACAGAGATAATGTTCACATGAAGTTCATAATAACAAAGGCTATAATAATCTTATCTTTTGTAAGTCCCATTACAATTGTGTATTAGAATGATGATGATGATGATTCAGTCACTTATGAGACAGCATGCTGGTATTTCCAAATCTAGTCCTAAACACCTTTAAGACTATAACAATGATCACTGACCAAGGATCGCAAGCAGTGTTAGGTAATGTATTTCTGGTGTTGTTTATAGCTGGTGCTTTATTTAAAGATTCCAACAGTGGAATTAAGCAATGACATGAGACATAAATATACCTTTTGATCTAAGCTAAGCTTTCTTTTGTGACAGATGTAGCAACTCCTTCCATAGAGATGTACATAGA